>NW_028274808.1:194420913-194575387 GCF_037043125.1 Eumetopias jubatus | reverse complement strand
GGTTGGGGGTTGGGGGTTACTTTCAGTCTTTCCTTGAAATGGTTTGTTTTCTTGTCTTCAAGGTACAGTCCTTGAAAACAGGGCATGCATTTTCTTTGTTGGGCATCTGCATAAATTTGGTCCCTGGCAGTCAGTTGGCACTAAGAAGTGTTTGTTGAATGACTGAATGACACAATGAAGACCTCCAGTGAGAAGCATCTGTCCTCTGCTATGGCAGCTGTGCCCACTGGGAAATGTTTCTCACTCTGAGCAGACATCTGATACTCCAAGACTTCCACTATGGACATTGGTTCTATCCCTTGGGCTCATATAAGTCCCTCCTCCCCCAATATCTTGTCCCTAAGACAGCCCTCTAGTGTTTTAAAACAACACTCTTATCCAGTTCAGGAGCTTACCTTTGCAGATTAAATATTCCCAGTCCTCATTCTTTTTGTTATCTTCCGTGGTTTCAACCTCTTTAACCTTTAACCAAAGGACTCCCTTTTGCAGGTACACTAGTTTGACCATGTCCCTCCCAGAATGTGGAATCTGGAATTAGCATCAGCTTTCATGTGTGGGCCACAGCAGCACAAAATGAGAAAGGGTCATCTCCTCTGGACGAATCCTCCATCTGGACTAATTACACTGAGTCTAACACAGCCTTTGCTATTCTTGGCAGCCACATCACACTGCTGACTCATACTGAGTCAACCAAATCCTTTAAGCTTTATTCACAAGCCTTTATTACCAAAATTTGCCTCAACTCATGCAGTAGGTTTAGGGGACCCCAGTATAGCTCCTAGTACTTGTCCTTGTTCAGTTCTCTGCCTCATTTCATCTGGTCCATGGTTCCTGTCTATTTGGGAAAAGGAAGGATTTATTCCTGGGGATGGAAATTCACCTACGAGCCAACAGGAAGGAGAAACAACCTTATCCCATCAGCTCTGGCCCACCTAGTGAGATCTGCTGTCTGGTTCAGGAGCCTGTGCTTAACTGTATCACATATTATGGTGTCTTTGTTTAATTTCTCAAGGAGAACAGTAGAGTAGCATTGAGATCCAGTCCCAACTAGCAGGTCTATTTACGTATGACAGAGGCTAAGATGGTTCCCATAATCTCTACCTCCTAGTATTCAAGCCTTTGCATAATTCCTTCTGCTTGAGTGTGATGTGTCCTCTAACTTGTTTCCAAACACTAGAATATGGCAAAGGTGATCGAATAGAGGTGATTGCCTGCACACAATTATGTTACATGAGATTATAATTGCCTTGCTAGGAGACTGTCTTGCTGGCTACAAAGAAGCCACACATGTTGTGAGCTGCCCTTCAGGGAAAGCCACATGGCAAGGAAATGAGAGTAACCTCTAACTGATAGTCAGCAAGACACTCAGGTTCTCTCTCTTATGGCCTGCAAGAAACAGAATGCTTCCAACAATCACGTGGGGCCAGAAGAGGACTTTTTCCCCAGTCACACCTTGAAGTGAGGCTGCAGCCTTGGCCCAACGCCTTGATTGTAGCTTTTAGGGGAGACTCTGAAGCAGAGAACCAAGAGAAGCTGGGACTGGACTCTTGATGCCCAGAAACTGATAAAATAGATGTGTGTTGTTTTTAGCTGTTAAGTTTGTTGTAAATTGTTACTCAGTGATATGTAGCTAATATACCATGCAATTATGTGGTAGAAACCAAATTCAGGGATGCCTGGGTGTCTCAGACGGTTGAGCATCTGCCTTCAGCTCAGATCAGGATCCCAGGGTCCTGGGATCAAGCGCCACATTGGGTTCCTTGCTCAGCGGGGAGCCTGCTTCTCCCTCTCCCACTGCCCCTCTCCAGCTCGTGTTTGTTCTCTCTTTCTCTCTCTCAAATAAATCAATAAAAATCATTTAAAAAAAGAAAGAAACCAAATTCAGTTAGAAGCCAATGCACCATGAAACCCAGAAAACACAAGCCCATTGTCTCTTTTTGATGAGCTGGATTGACTTACAGAGACTTTCATGATTCCCATGTACTATTCCACCAGGATGTAAAAAGCACCTTGATATCCAATCTCAGAAATAGAGTTGTTTTTTGTTTTTTGTTTTGTTTTGTTTTGTTTTGTTTAGTACTTGCCCAGAATAACCTTCTGCTCATCTATCTCATCCAATGGTCCCGGCTTGCCCTCTTCTTCTACTTTCTGGATGCTTTGGTTCTACGCCCAGGTCTCAATATTTGTTTCCTGCCGTCCTGGTCTCCTAACTTGGATTCTGGCTTTGAGCCCGCCTTTATTCTCATTGAGAGACATTTCCACGTTGGTTCTGTTATCTTCCAGGTCTGGCTCTCCCAGACCCCCTGCCAAAGAGGAAGTATGCATTATTCTAGGCCCCTTACTGGTGAAATACCTCCAGCCAATAGTGTGGCCTTCAACACATAGTAGATATGATGACAGTGAGGTCAATAATGTCACCTCAGGCCACTTTGTATTTCCACTGGGGGCTCTATCCTCTTTGAGCTTGAGCCTTATCATCATCATCATCATCATCCTCATATTAAAATTCTGTCACTTCCAAATAAAATCTTAAAAAAAAAAGTCACTCACTTAACCGAGTCACCCAAGTGCTTTTTTTTTTTTTTTTAGATTTTATTTATTTATTTGAGAGAGAGAGAATGAGAGAGAGAGAAAGCACATGAGACGGGGGGAGGGTCAGAGGGAGAAGCAGACTCCCTGCCGAGCAGGGAGCCCGATGCGGGACTCGATCCAGGGACTCCAGGATCATGACCTGAGCCGAAGGCAGTCGCCCAACCAACTGAGCCACCCAGGCGCCCAACCCAAGTGCCTTTTGGGGCACCTGGGTGGCTCAGTCATTGAGCGTCCGCCTTCGGCTCAGGTCATGATCCCAGAGTCCTGGGTTCAAGCCCCGCATCGGGCTCCCTGCTCAGCGGGAGGCCTGCTTCTCCCTCTCTCACTCTCCGAGCTTGTGTTCCCTCTCTCGCTGTGTGTCTCTCTGTCAAATAAATAAAATCTTTAAAAAATAAATAAAATAAAATTCTGTCACTTCCATACATGTGCTAATGGCCCTGTGGTGAATGGCCAGGGCAATGGTTTGTAGAACATAGGAAAGCACTAGCTTGAATCCTGCTTGTCATTTCTGATGGCTCACAGACTGAACGCTGGGGCCTGAGGGAAAAGCTGATGACTCAGCCTTTGTATTTGTACCGTCCACACTATTTTTACATGTGGCTGAGCTTGCCAGAGATGGAAAGGGCCCCTGGATTCCCTTAGTCCTAATGCACCTTCAATACTATGTTTGTAAACATAGAGAATCCAGGAGCCCGGGTCCCACTCACCCAGTCTAGTTCTCTAAAAGCAATGGATCTTTGAGCTTAGGCACATGGGTCCTCCTCACAGACTTGACCTTTCAGGTTCAGGCAATTTTCCTTAATGTATTACTGCTGAGGCAAAATATATGCAATGAGCAACTTGAGTCATGCCACAAATGGGCCTAGAATTACAGAAAGGTCAGAAATGGGACTGCGTTAACCATTAATTCACACCCCTAAGTTCACCAACAGAAAAATAGTAACTCAGGAAGATGAAGTACCTGGACCAAACTCAGGCAGTTAATTAACCAGCGTCTAGACTTGATTTCAGGCAAGGTAGCCATGGTGTTCTTTGAAAGGCCATAAAGAAAAGTCTGGAGGAGAAAGTCCATTACTTCCAATTGCTTGGAGCAGAGGTGAGTTAGAACATGGGAGGTTGGACCTGAGAGCGCAGGCACCAGATCCAAGAAAGACAATTCTCCATCTCCTCGTCTAGACGTTGAGGAGTCCAGATAACAGACAGGGACGAGAATAGCATTTGTGAACTCAAGGATTCCAGGGTCCAAGAAGAGCAGGTATCATTGCAGGCATCATGTCCTTCCCCCAGGGGGGTTCTGTGTGGACAGAGCAGTCTTCTTAGACAGAGTTTTGATAGTATAAGACAGTTTATTTTCTTGTTTCTGTGCCTAAGCATTTAGTGAAGGGCTTATTGATTTTCATTATTGTTAATTCCAGCCTGGCCTCAGCTGTACAGTGGGGAGTTAATAGAAAAGTGTTTTTGTCTGGGCCAGAGTGTTTGAAAAAGATTACTACCCCCTGAATCCAGCAGGATGGTGATAGCGGGAACCAAAGAAGGGTGCAAAGGAACGGAGAATCTGAAAAATGAGGTCAGAGCCTCAGAATCAGCTGGCCCTTCCTCCCAGATATCCTCTTTCGAGCGTCAACACTGGAGGGACTGGTTTTTTATTTTTTTTTTTCCCTTACAATCCACTTAGGGCCTAGATTAAAGGATCCCCAGGATCTCCACGACTTATCACCCCCCCGCCCCATGGTTCTCTCTCTGTTCCCCGGTATCCCTGTAGCTTTTTACGGAACATAGAAGCCTACACTTGCAATCTGCCTTGTTTCAGAGTTCGCTGTAAGTGGGTCTGTCCATCCTACCAGATTTTACTCTTTTCAAGGCAAGGGAAGTATCTATTTTATTTGCCCCTCCTCTAGCCCCCATCCACAGCAGCTAAAATAATGACTTGAAGGTAGCAGGTGATCAAGAAATATGTGTTCTGTTAAGAAGCAACAGCAGTATGTTGAGTTAGGCCTGTAGTCTCTGAAGTCAAACAACCTGGATTTGAAGTGTGGCTCCACTGAGCGCTCACCTTGTGACTTCCACCAGGATACGTGGCTTCTCTGTGACCCTGTTTCTTAATCTGAAGAACGCGATGTTTGTTGTATCTACTTGTTGGGTTAGCGTATTAAGAGAGTTATTTCATGAAAAGTGCTTAGAACATTGCACTGTCTCGCATTTACCCAAAGCCCTCCCGAAGTTAGATCCTTCGGACCCTGTGGTCCTAACTCTGTGCATGACGCTCTGTGTCCCACCAGAGTGTGGCATATGGCCTGGGAGAGTAGGGAGCTCCAACCTGAATCTGTCAACACTCCCCGGCCCCCACCCTGACACCACATTCAGCATAACCGTCCCTACATCTCAGCTATCCTCTCCCTAACATGCACAGATGTGTCTCACGGCTATGGTAGTTTTGCCTCAGTTTCCTTGGGCAGAGGGAAAGAATCCCAATCAGAATTAAATCAATTTAACTCTGCCATGGTCTCCCAAAGCTGTACTGTAGAAACATCGCCTCTCTACAGATATACATCTCCCTTTGATCTCCTGCTTTGCTTTCATTTATTCCACAAAGGGTTAGGGCTGGAACTGCATCTCTTTGTCTCCTTGTTGACCACACTGAGAATTTCAGGTTTTGTTTTCTGATGTATTGTGGAGAAGGAGATCTAGGTCTCTGGGGCCTCGGGGTTTGTAACTCTGTAGAGAGGATCCCCTGTCCTGTTCTGAGGGGTTGTTGATTGGGACGGGGTTTCCTCTGGAGGAATCGGTAAGTAATAATTTTGTGTTGAGCACCTGGGCATGTTGTATTCTTTCTACGTCAGTAGTTCTCAAAATGTGGTCCAGGACCAGAAGCCTCAGCTGCACCTGAGAGTTTTTTAGACCTAGCAATCCTCAGATATCAACCAAGACCTTCTGAATCAGAAACTCTGAGGGTGTGACCAGCACTGTGCATTGTTACAAGTCTCCAAGAGATGCTGGTGCATGAAAAATCAAGAACACTTACTCTGGGCTTCAAATCACCACTTTGTGGGATGAAACTACAGATGATCAGGGAAATCCCTGCGAGGTGTCTATTCCATACCTTCATCAGGTAAGAGACTTCACAGGATATTTCTCAAACTTCCATGATGACAAGTATCATGTGACAGAACTCATTATAAATCATTCTCAGTTTCCACCCTTGTCCCCCTGAATCAGAACTTTTGAAAGAAGAGCCTGGGAAGTTAATTTTTTAATCAGGATTGCAGATGAATCTTATCAGTGAAACTTAGGAAACTCTTCTTGAAGGTGGGAGAGGTGGCTGGTGTGGCCTATTTCTATCCACCATGTCAGAGATGAGTATTGAGGGGTTGAAAGCTGTCAGAAGAACAGATTATTATGAAATTATTCATTATGTTTGGCCCAGTGAAGTGGATGAAACACAGCTGCATGAGTCTACACAGGACCTGCATAAAAAGCCTTTCCAGGCATCCTCATTTGTCCTTGTAACTGCTTCCAGACACATGTTGTCCCCTGACATTCCTTCCCTGGTCTCCAGAGCCTCTGAATGAGGCAGAAGTGAGAGTGCCCTTGCTCCTGGTAAGTAGCCTACTTTCTGCTCCTTGCAGACTGGAAGACTTCACCTATGTATGCCTTTTGTTCCTGCTGACACTCTTTCTACCTAATGCTCATTCATTCCTCCTCCCCTAGCCACAGATAATTTGTCCTGTGCTGAAAGAATTCTTACCCATTAGTGGTTTTCTACTGTTCTAAAGACAAAGTCCAAAATCCTACATGTGGTCCTTACAAGCAATGAAGACTGACTCATGCTAACATAGGCGAGGGATTATTGAAGGATTCTCAGGGTTCATAGAACAACAAGGAGGACCAGATGTGGAGATGGGTAATCACCAGGAAGAGCTGACCATCAAGGACTGCAGCAGAGATCAAACACAGGCATGAGCTGGTCTGCTCAGACCACCATGGCCATGATGATTGACCTCTGTTCCCATATGATTGCATTGCTCTCTCAAGAGCAAAACCCTAGCATTGATTGTCCACTTGCTGGGCCCGATCCATGTACTAACCCCCTGGTGACTCAAGCCAGGACTAGAAGAACTCTGGTTGCTTTTCCTTTTCTAGGGAGGGGCGTGTGCTTCTCCCTAAGACTCTATTAATAGAGGTTTCCCAAGCAGGAGACTGCAGAGAGCAGGTAGGGAGGGTCAGTTGTCAGAGAAGCTACAACCGATAAGTGTCTACCATGCCAGTGCTCCAGCTTTTGACAATACAAATATTTGGAGAAAAAGAGAAGTTTATATAAAACTCAAAGACTTTCTTAAAATTAATGGCAGCAAACAGCCTTCTCTTCTTTCTTCTTGTCTTGGACTTTCCCTTCTCATTTATCTTGGAAATGATGTTCTCTTTCTCAGTACTAGGGAAATTTTAGACCTTTGGAGGAAGAGATGGAAATGTAATATTCCAAATCATGAGAAAAAGGAAATTAGAAGTTGTATTCATGGAAGTTGCTGAATTAAAACCACCAAGGATTAGGGTCAATTTGGGATCCTTCTCTTCATCCATAGCACACAAATATTCGTTTAAAGTTGGTCCTTCCTTAGAGTTTGAAGGTCCTCATAACATAGGACTTAAAAATTACCTGATGGATTTTCGTCTGTGAGAAAATAATCCAAAATAATTGGGGGGGGAGTTTTGTACAGAAAGATGCTCATTCAGCTTTATTTATAATAGCCTTCAAATTGGAAACAACCTAAATGGGATGAGTATCTATATGGTATGTTCACTTCACGGTATGCTATGCTTACAAAGCATTTAAAATGTGTTTGTTAAAAAGTGAAGTGAAAAATCAGGGCATTAAATATACTCGCAATTATTTGGAAGAGATTTTAAAAAACAAAAAACGTACCAAGTAAGAAGACCCAGGAGTTAGATACACAACATTATGACAGAGATTGCCTTTAGATGATAGGGTTATTGGTAATCAATTTAAAGCACATTTCTGCTTGTCACCTTTTGCAATTCTTTAATTCCCCCAAATTTTACTTGGAGCATGGATGTATTTATTTACACACAAATAAAACAAACTTTGTTTACAACAACAATAAATGTGCTTCCACTTTGCATGTGGGATCTTTAGAGATAGCCCCCCTCTTGCTGAAGTCACCAGTAGCATTGGTCCCAGTAACCAAATCCAATAGGCATGTTCTGCCCTCATTTTACTAAGCCCTCCAACAGTAATTCACAGGGTTAATCAGTCTTTCTTGACACTTTGTCTACTATTTTCTTTTAATTTTTTGAAGCTTTTATCCATTTTAGAGAGAGAGAGAGCACTCAAGTGGGGAAAAGGGCAGAGGGAAAGAATCCCAAGCCGGCTCTGTGCTGAGTGCAGAGCCTGGTGGTGGTGGTGGTGGGGGGGGGGCTCAATCCCATGACCCTGAGATCATGACCTGAGCCGAAATCAAGAATTGGACGCGTAGCTTAACTGACTGAGCCATCCAGGCACCCCATCTGTCTAATATTCTCTGAAATACCATTCTCCCGGGAGCCTGCTTGCTTCCCCCTGCCATTCTTGACTTCTTTGCCTCTTCCTCAGTTTTTCTTGATTGTTCCTTCTCTTCTACTGAAACTCTAAGTGTTAGAACTTCCTCCCATGAATGCCTTCTTTTGTGACTGAAGCAATCCTACCTACTCTCTCTCCATTATGGCTCCTTGTTGGTTTATGTGTCCAGCCTTCCTTCTCTTGTGACTGCTAGTCTGTTTACTCAACATCTCCATTAAAATATCTCTCAGATATTTAAAACTTAGGTCCAAAATTGAATTCTTTATCTTCTACTTTATGGCATAGAGACAGAATGAAGACCCATGTGTCCATTGATATACTCAACAACAGTGAAATGCAATTTTCCTATTTTTTTAAATTTACAAATGAATGAAAATAGAAGTTTCAATATTTTCTTCCTAAATCTCAATGGCTCATCTTGGTTACCCACTAAAGTGTATATAACCCCTTTCACAATAAGTGTTTGGATTTCTCAAAATCATAAATACTTTTTTCCTTTGGCTAGTAGGATTCCAATTCTTTTAAAATTAAAATTAGACAGAAATTCCAGACCTCAAAAAGACTTGGACAATAAAACAAGGTCCTAGTTGAACACAGCCCACCTGCTTCCACGTAAGGGGGAGAAAAATAAAAAAAGTTTTTACTTCAACCAGTGACTACAACAAAGTATTCTGAGGTTAAAAAAATAATCGATTCTAATAAGGGACATAGATAATTATTTCTTTATTGGAGTAACTTCAATGAGGACATCCCTCTATTCTTTATTGGCAAAATCAACCAATATGACAGCATAATTTTGGACAGATATTTGGCACAGGAACTCTGTGACATACCTCTTCAAGTTCTAGCAGTACATCTAGAGATCTTCATTAATTTCATATTCCTTTTTCTTCCAAAAGTAAAGGAAGATTCAGTGACATGATCAGTGTTGGCCAGTTTTGGGGTTATAAAAGGGGATTTGAACCAAGATCTTTTAGACACTTGTTAGCTAAAATGTGATGTAGGCATCATGGATATCAGTGTCACCTGCAAGCTTATTAGAAATACAGTTTTTCAGGCTCAAGCCCTGACCCACTGAGTCAGAATCTACATTTTTAACAAGATCACTAGGCGATTCATTTGCACACTAAACTTTCTGAAGCATTGTTCTAGAACTATAAATATTTTGGTTTCTTAAAATCTAGCTTTCTCTTGCTCTCAGTGATTTAAATTATGTTTATAATAATTGTGACTCTTCGGCTTTTACTTAATAAAAATTAGTTAATAAAAATGTAAGCTTAGAAATATTTATTGAAATTGGGAATAAGAAAATAACTCATTTAAAATCAGGCAAAAATAGGGGCACCTTGGTGGCTCAGTCGGTTAAGCGTTTGCCTTCCGCTCAGGTCATGATCCCGGGGTCCTGGGATTGAGCCCCGCATCGGGCTCCTTGCTCCGCGGGGAGCCTGCTTTCTCCCTCTCCTCCCCACTTGTGCACTCTCTCACTATCTCTGTCTCTCTCAAATAAATAAATAAAATCTAAAAAAAAAAAAGAGCAAAAAAGTAAAATCGGACAAGAGGTTTGAATATACATTTCACTAAAGAAAATAGATGATGGCAAGTAAGATGACGATCACAAGTAAGCAAGATGCTCAACATCATCGGTCATAAGGAGAATGCGGATTAAATCCAGAACGAAATGCCACTCAACACTCTCTAGAATTGCTATAACTACAACAATAATAATGCCTGACAATGCTAAGTTTGGTGAGGTGGTAGGCTAGTACTGTGACACGTTGCAGGTGGGGATGCAAAATGGTACAATCACTTTGGAAAATAGCTTCACAATGTCTTACAAAGTTAGACATGTACTCATCCCATGATTCAGCAATTCCACTTCTACGTATTTCCCTAAGGACCAAAACTTAGGTCACATAGAAACATGTATGTAAATATATATAGCAGTTTCACTGATAATCACCAAAACCTGGGAACAACCCAAATGTCCTTTAACTGATGAATGGATGAACAAGCACTGGTGTACCCATACAATAGAATGCCCCAGGGCCACAAACAAGAGCAAATTACTGATACACACAACAACAGGGATGAAGCTCAAATACATCACACATTATGCAAATGAACAAAGCCGGATTTCCATTTATATGATATTGTGTAAAAGGCAAATCTATAGGGATGAAGAACTAAGGGTGGTCGCCAGGGTTACAGGGTAGGTGGAGTATCTGAATACAAAGGGTTTGAATAGAAAGCAGATGCTGTGTGTTAATGGAGCTGTCTGGTATCCTGATTGTGGTGGTGGTTACACTGGCCTATGTCCAGTCTCATAAAACTGTACATAAAAGAGAATACTATAATGTATGCTTATTAAAAATAAATTTACAAAAGTCACATATTGTTTGCAGGGCATGCTTTTCACTTTTCAGCCACGCCAAAGAGACACCTCACAAGCTCAACATGTGACTGATGTCACGGGACGGCACCCTGTGGCAGCGAGTCTGTAGCCCTTCACCCTTCACCACCTTTCCGCCACACTGCTGTGGAGGCGTGCAGACTGCTCGCTTTATTTGTTTCCAGCCTCCCCTTTTCTGAGCTGTGTTCTTCTCTTGTAAAGAAGGCAGGACCTGGAACACACAGGAGGGAAATGGGAGCATAGTGATTTGCATACTCTAATTAAACTGCTGTAGCATGAGCTTTCTTTCTTTGGTTATACTGGAATGGAAACAAAGGTGTGCCTCTCATTCAGAGTTTGGAGTGTCATCCTTGGGAACCGGCATGAATAAAATAGACCAGGAAGGCTTGCGTGCCTTACAACCTTAATGCAGCTGTCTGCTGCACAACTTAAGGGCAGAGCACCAGGCATCACAGTCTTTCGTGGACTGGCCTTTATCTCAGGTAAGTGGGGCCTGTCCGGTTGGATTTCTTCCTGACAGGTGCGCAGGGAAAGATGAGAGCCTGGCCCATGGGTGAATGATTGCTTCTCATCCATGGAATTCATTTTCATATTTGAAATGCCGCATAATCTGGGGGTGGATAGAGCACTGAATCGGAAATCCAGGATACGCAGACTTTGTGAGGACGAGGACCTCGCTGCCCATACTTAGGTGAGAAACTTAACACTTTAATGCCTGAAATAACTCATGAGGGGCAATTCGTCATAAAAATGCAGACAATTTACACATGGTTTAAGTTTATAAAGTGCTTTCACACAGTTTAATCCTTTTAAACTTCAGGTTCAGATGGGGAAAGAATGGCTGAGTGCCATTCAGTGTTTGGTTTTATAGGACGGGGGATGTCTCAGCTCTATATTCACTCTCTCAAGATCTTTTAGTTAATGAAGCAGATTTGATCCCAGACTTAGCTCATTCCCAAATCACAGAATTTGAGATCTGCCTTTTTCTTTTTCTTTTCTTTTCTCTCTTTCTTGTTTGTTTGTTTGTTAAAAAAAAATACATTATGGGGCGCCTGGGTGACTCAGTCGTTAAGCATCTGCCTTCGGCTCAGGTCATGATCCCAGGGTCCTGGGATCGAGCCCCACATTGGGCTTTCTGCTCGGCGGGAAGCCTGCTTCTCCCTCTCCCACTCCCCCTCTTGTGTTCCCTCTCTCGCTGTCTCTCTCTCTCTGTTAAATAAATAAAATATATATAAAAAAAATTAAGATGAGTTAAGTGAGGTCCAGAGATGAGAATGGGTAAAGGTCATTCAACCTGTAAATTGCATCCTTAGAAAGTTAGGCCACAGGCTTGGGAAATACAATGCTAGGGGACCCAGTACTATATGGATGGTGTTCATAACATCTGTGTAAGATGCTGAATTACTTTGTATCTATACTAACAATTGAGAAAGAATAAATGGAGGCAATTTATGAGGTGCTTTGAATTCTTTAAGGCCAATAATGTCATACAAATGGTGGCTAATGGAACATAAAGAGAAAATAAAAATAAAAGGAGACACAATTTCAGTTGGGGTGGTGGGTTAAAATTCAAGTTAGGCATACTGAAGTGGAAATAAATTGAAATAACTTATTAATCCTAAAGTTAAATTAGAGATGTAATTGTGAACTTCATAACCTTGACTAGAAATAGGTTTTTTCCCTTCTGTCCCTAGAGTGGTCTGGCAGTGGTGTCTTCCCGTGCTGCAGCACTCACGTGGAAAGCATGGCAAGGACACTGAACAGCCACATCTCATTCTACAGTCCTAGGTAGTTCTTGAACTAAAGAGAACCAACACTCCTTGGAGACCATCAGGGAGAGGAAAATTTACCCCTACCCCTTTTGGTTCTTTTGGCTGGTCTAATAATTAAAGTAGCATAAGACAGATTAACAGGAGAAAAGCAAATTTACTTCACACTTATGGGAGGTCATAGAAATATGAGACCCAAAGAAGTGACCAAAGCAGGCAGTTTTTATACTTTTTAGACAAAGAAACAATAAATTTGTAGAACTTACAAGACAAAACATTTAGGCTTGGGTACTAATTAGTGCTAATTAGTGAAGAAACTAAGCAGAGTTTATTTATGCAGTGTCTGGGCCCTGAATTCCCTGTTTCTGGTGATAAGGATATCTCTCTACCTCCTGGTGCAGGGAGGGGAACCTTAACATAAGAGATTTATTCTTGCTTTCTCGGGGACAGAGAGGAGAGTCAGAATGTCCTTCTTGCACCGGTTGTTTCTCAAGTAACTTGAGTCAAAGTAATCAATATGCCACTTTGGTGTGTTTTGGGGAAGCTTGCCCTGAGCCCCATCAAGATCAATTTCCTGCTCTTATAAGAACACCAGTCATGGGATGGCTGGATAGCTCAGTCGTTA
This sequence comes from Eumetopias jubatus, assembly GCF_037043125.1. Taxonomy (NCBI): domain Eukaryota; kingdom Metazoa; phylum Chordata; class Mammalia; order Carnivora; family Otariidae; genus Eumetopias; species Eumetopias jubatus. The sequence goes on along the minus strand of NW_028274808.1, from coordinate 194,562,416 downwards.
AACGTCTGCCTTTGGCTCAGGTCATGATCCCACGGTCTTGGGATTGAGCCCTGCATCGAGCTCCCTGCTCAGCAGAAAGTCTGCTTCTCCCTCTCCCACTCCCCCTGCTTGTGTGCCCTCTCTCGCTGTCTCTCTGTCAAATAAATAAATAAAATCTTATTAAAAAATTAAAAAAAAAAAAGAACACCAGTCATTTGGATTAGGGTCCACCTTAATGACCTCACTTAAATTTAGTTACTCCTTTGAAGATCCTATCTCCAAATACAGTTGTATTATGAGGTCCTGGGGGGTTGGGCCTTCCAAATGAATTCAGGGAAGGGTACAATTTGGCCTATAACATATTCTATATCACAGATGTAATGAAGGAAGAGTACAAAGACATCAGGTTGAAGGAACAGACATGTCTGGGGACATTCGTATTGACATAATAAGTCAAACATGATTCTAAGAGGAACCCAGGTAAGAAATAGCTGCTAGGGTTTGAGTCACCTTGAAGTCCCAATGGTGTCCCTTGTTCTGGTCAATAATCAATTCACAGATAACTCTACAAGTTCAGTAGGTCTACTGTAATCATTCTGTTTGGTAGGGGACTGTAACTTGGAAAGATGCGTTAAAATATATTAAGGTACATAAATAAATAGGAAATTAGCTAAATCTACAAAATTACTAATTTTCCCATAGGTTGAGTATAAATATAAATGTTTTATAATTGTTGTGATAATTTGTGAATATCATGCCTATTTTAAGGTGTCTGAAGCACTTAAGGGAATGTGGCACATTAGGCTTATGCTTTTATTGACACAGGAATTTGACTAAGGTTTGTAATTAACTTTTAAATGTGTAAGAAGATTAATAAAGTTTACACTTTGATTTATTAGTTGCATAAGCTTAAATGTTTAGAGAAATTTCACTTAATATACTTATAAGTATAATTACATTGAACACTAAAGAAAGTGCAGGTAACATATTTGATTTTCTACATACACAGAAAGCCCTTCAGAGGTAATTCCCCTAGCAGGAGTCCAGAGGTGGTTTGGAGCTGGAAATAGGTGTGATGTCAACAGTCCTTGGCACAGAGGGGTGTGTGGTGTGAACTCGTGGCCCTCACACCCAGTCCTCCCCTTCCCACTTCCCAGGACTCTTGGCTGTTAATTCCAGTGTAAAAAAAGAGGCTGAGTTTCACTCAAATATATATTTCACTAACTTTACTCCTTTGATCCTGCCTCACTAGGAATTACTGTGGCTATCCCTGTATTTCTTAAAGGGGTGGGGATTGGGGAAGATAATTTGCCATCAAAGTGGTTTGAATAAAATTGTTCCTACAATCACTCACTGACTTTCAACAGCCCCATTTGTGCTCCAGGTTTTCCCACACCCTTAACTTTGCTCATGTCACTACCCCCTCTTCTAGTACTTTCTCCATCCATCTTTACTCAGAGGTGACCCAAAGCTTGGGTTCACCCTACAAGAAGACATTAATAGTATACCCAGGAAATTTCTCTGGCCCAGAGTCTGCTGTTGATGAGAAAATTGATTTAATAAATTTAATTCATTAAAAGTGTCCATGATTCAAGATATTACTAGAGTACCCCATTACTATTTGCATTTCAAAATAGGGCTATAAAGAAAGCACATGCTTAATCTGAAAGAGTTATCTGAATACTGGACATGAGTTCAAATCAGCTTTTCAAAATATATTCATGTGCCCATGATTATGCTATGTACCAGGTTCCTGGTTTCAGTCATGGCATCACTATTTATGGGAAACTTAACCACATAGAAATTAATGCCAGTAGCTATCATGTTTTGAGTACCTCCATAAGTGCTATTTGGTACTTTGTGTACATCAGGACATGAAATACTCCCTCTACCCAGTGTTCCATGGCTTATTTTCCTGAAGATGACAATTAGAGACTTAAAAATGTCAAGCTAGTTCTCATAGTAATATCTGGGTAGAGTTGAAATTTGAATTTTGGTCTTATAAGCTATAAATCTATTCACTATAAATCTAGTTCACTTTTTACAATGATTCACTGTCGTTTTACCCCTTGAATCTAAGTTTCCTTTTGGTGAAATAATCATAATGATACCTACCAGGAGATCCTTGTGCATCCAATGACATTGATATGAAGAAAAGGCACTCCTCTTTCCATGGTGAAATTCAGGGTGGCTGGGCATTTTCAAACTTCCAGGCTACTATGTCCCAAAAACCTGGTTTTACATATATTTGTGTTTACAATTATATTTACATTGGTATTTACACATCTATAAATACTAGAGGTAAGGTTGGCCTGTCTCTCAATTTGGGGCAGAGTGTGGATGGACAGTGAGGTGGGCACCCATTTACCCTTCCACTCGGCTCAGTATCAGGGTCTAGGTTTGCCATTGCTCAGAGTAGCGTTGCCAGATTAACAAATACAAATATAGAGATTCCAGTTACATTTAAAACAGGTAAACAATATTTTTTAAGTAAAATTATGTCTCATGTAATATTTGTAGGGAACATTGGGGCATACTTATAAAAAAATTATTTATTTGAAATTCAAATATAAGTGGACATCTTCTATTCTATCTAGCAACCCTGATCATAAGCCCTGGGTCTAGAATTGGCAGCTCTCACCACAGATAGGCTCTTCCTAACAGGGAACTGACACATCAGATATGAATAGGCCAGTAGACAGAGGGCCAGGCTGACCCTCAGTGACCGCCCCAAAGACAAAGAAAAGGAAAAGACAGGTACCAGTTACAAAGGACAAGATTAAACATCTCCAGTGTTCATAGAGGAGTTGGCCCTCTAACAAAAAGGATAGTTTCTTTTCCTATCTGATGTTGACCTGATTTTCTTCTTTTATTTAGAAAAACAGACAATTTTGCCTTTCTGCTCAACTCAAATTTGGGAAACTTCTAGGTTGCTATCAGCTCAACTCTTTATTTATTTATTTTTTTCCCTTGTTGTGGGGTCACATGCATTCGTAGTACACTAAAATATGCAAAAACAAAAAAAATACCTTTCTATTTCTATTTCTTATTTAGTCTTTCTACTCCAGTGGGTCCTGGAAGAGAATCTAAATTTAGTCCAATCTGGAAAGCTAAGTCCTATCTAATAATTGAAGTGATCTTTTTGTAATAACACATTTCTTTAGTGTTAAATGTTTTCAGCATTAAATTGTCTTTCAGAGTATTTTCCCCATATCCCTATTTTTCACCAAGATGTAGAAGAGGGGCTCATAGATCCATGAGTCTGTGCTGGTAAGAACCAATAACCAGTCTGGGGGGCTCCCTGAACTGAAGACTGCCCAGGGGTCAGCATGTGAACCTCATGCCTGGAGTTCCAGATCCTGGCTTTTCTACTGAGAGACAAGCATCCTCTCACACTGCAACCTCTTTCAGGGAATGACTCTCAGCATCTGCTGGACCATCTGTGCTCTCAGTAATGTTCCATTCCCTCTTCGTGTCGGTGGGGAACTTCTGGATACTGTCACTAGCTCCTTGGAGCCAGCTGTCTAGCCTTCTCCCTCCACTTCTGTTCAGCCTCACCCACCTCTGCTCATGCAGTGTGGCCATGGAGAGTGTTTCTCCTGGGGGCTGGCTGCTTTCTGAAGCTTTCCCTGGAGAACCATGTCATTGGTTCCTCATTATATTGAGTTCCCCCAAACCTTCCTGAATGTGTTTCAAGCCCTCACTCTTGCTGGGACCAAATGAAGACCACTCCATCTTAGTTGCTCGGTCTACTTCTGCCACTGATCAATTCTCCAAAATTTGCTGGGGTCCAAAGAGGCACATTTCAACCTTCACTATACCATGCCCTGAGTTCTGTCTACCTCAGTAATTAAAAAGTAGGTCCCACTTCGCTCTCAATCTCCACAAAACCTACGGGAACTCAGAACAGTATGTTTCTTTGTAACAAAGCCTGACTATAGAGATCCAGCACCAGAACTCGAGTCAATTGATGGTTTCTCTTCAAGGCAGGATTCTGGGGTGATAAACCTCATGGTTTATTCTTGGAGGTGGAAACCTGCAAAGGGCATTATTTGGGGCCAAGCAACAATTCATTATTCCTCTTACACTCCTCCCATCGTTCTCGGAAGGGTGAAAGACCTTGCTCTACAGCCTTCCTCTGGCGGCTCCATGCTCCCACATCCTTGCTTTCCTTCCCCAAATGCCTCTTTCCTGGTGCATTTGTCTTTGTTAGTCCTTCTCTCTTGGGTGGTCTTCCTTTCCCTTCACTCTTGTGCCTTTCCCCCCTTGAGATCTCTACTCCACTTGCCTCCTTCCAGAAGACAGCCCTGACCACTATCTATAATTATCTGAGATTTCTTTCTTTTATCCTTATGTCTCATCCATTTCCCTTCATCTATAATGTAACTTGCATCATGACAGGAACGTTTCCATTTGGTTCATTTTTGCATCTTCGGTGCTTATCACATAGTAGGTACTCGTAAATATTTGTTGACAAAAATGGACTTTAACCCATGTATCTACACCCACATCCATAAATGATAGGTCATCTAGAATAATAGTTTTGTCATAGCTGCCACAAAGGGACCTGTGCTGTGTACTGGCACCGTACTCAGTCACTTATATTCTTTCTAATTTTTGAAGCATCCTGTTACATTTCACAAACAGAGACACCAGGGCTCGGATGAGTTAATTTTTGCCTGAGGTCACTCAGATTAAATGTTAATAAGTGGCAGAACTGAGAATAGACCCAAATATGTCAAACCTTAAAGTTTTCTATCATATTATACTGCCATTCAAATAACAAAAATAGTGCTTTAGTCCTACAATGTGCTTTGAGGTACTTTGGGACATAGGAGGTGAATTAAAATAACTCTTGATTTGGTGTCAGAATACATAGATCTGAAACCAGGGTGGCTCAACCTTGGCACTATTAACATCTTAGTGCAGACACATCTTTGCTATAGGGGCCGTTCTAGTCATCATGGGGTGTTTAGCAGCATCCCTGACCTCTGCCCACTGGATGCCAATACTGTAATTCCTTCGTGGTGACAGCCCCAGATGTCCAAACATGGCCCAAGGTCCCCTGGAGGCAAAAAGACCCCTGATTGTGAACCAGTGCTTTCCGCTGATGCCTACCATTTATGTGATCTTGATCAGTTCATTGTCTTCCTCTGAGCTCCGTGACCTGCTCTGTGGAGCAGGACTTGGACTTGCAACTTGGCCCGGGTACCATAAACCTTATCAGTAGCTCTATGAAATTAAAGGACATTACATTTATTGAAGGCTTATTATATGCAAAATATCATGCTAAAATATATATTTTCTTGTTCAGTCCGGCCCACAACACTTGGAAGTGCTAGTATTACCTCTGTTCTCCGTGTTCAGAAAGCGAGGCTCTGAGGAGTAAGGCAACATGCTTGCTTCACAAATTCAGCAAGTGTAAGAAAGGAGAGTCAAACCTGGGTTAATTCCAAAACAGGTGATTTGGAGAAAAAAAAAAAAGGAAGTAAGATGTTTGGGTCAACTCTAATCTCCGGTTCATGCGGAGAATTGGACAGGTCATTCCATTTGTTTGTTTCGTTAATATTATCAACTTGCAATATAACAAATAACAAAATGTGTTTATCTTCTGCTCAGCTGGTCAGTCAGAGCAGAAAAGTAACAAGGAGTATTAGTACAGATCCTGAGCTGCAAACATTGAGTAGATATTCCTTAATTTCTTTTGTGAGTACAAAAATGAACTTTCTATCTTAACAGAAAGGAAACAATCTTTAAACAACATCAGAGAGACACCAATATAACCCCTTCTTTAAAAACAAAAAGATAATGTTTTACTCACATGACAGAGGAAGGCAATGCCAGCTCTAGAATCTATCAAATCAGGATAATTTCAGAGAGCATCAACACTTCAAGCTTTTACTTTTTAACTGCTTTTTATGGTTCTCAGTAATTTCATTGTTGTTACTGTTTTATAAATAAATAAAATTGGTGCTCTCTGCAGGGATTGAACAGGAAAAAGTGGTAAGTTTTGGTAACAGAGAGAGAGAAAGGCAGAGAGAGAGGGGACGAGACAGACAGAGTGATAGAGAGAGGAAGAGAGAGACAGAGACAGAGACAGACACAGAGAGACAAAGGGAAGGAGGGAGAGAGAGAGAGACAAAGAGAGAGAGGAAGAGAGAGGCAGAGACAGAGAGAGGGAGGGGGCAGGGAGAGAGACAGACAGAGACAGAGGAGAGAGAGAAAGGGAGAGGGAGAGATCACTGGGAAGGAAGGAAAGAATAAACAGTATGAAAACCACTCCAAGAAGTTCTAAGTGAGGAAACGATCAGACATCGTCTCTATGGGAGGAGGAAGCGTGTTTAGGTGGGTTAGGTTTGCCTGATGTCCCTTCCTGGTCCCAGAGCTGCTGGTTCAGTGCAGCCACCACCTGGCCTCCCCCTCCTGCCCCAGCACCTCTAGATGGCCCAGAGTAACGCCCTGGTGGCCGTGCCCTCGGGCAGCGTCTCCCAGCCCACTATTCCTTCTCGGGAAGGACCTAAAATAAACCCACATTTTCCTTCTCAAAGGAACTTTGTGCAGCTTGGGGACTCGCTCTCTTCTGTGGTTTTTGAAAGTTGCGGAAGAGGCTCGATCCCCTCCCCTGGAAGCTGGTTGTCCTTCTGTGGCCCCAGCAGGGCAGCTTGGAGCAGCTTGAAAATGATGAACACTTGTCACTTTATGTTAGAAAGAGAGTGTTCCCATCTGTGGTTTCAGTTACACCTCAGGTTCAGTCTTTTAGTGGGTGAGGACAGGGCTAAGTGCTGCTAATCGTTATCGACCTGCAAGAATATTCAGCAACCAAGAGAGGTGGTGGTGAGCTACTGTGCCCAGAGCAGTTTCTGGAAGGGAAAGTGATATTACTCCCTCTCTCCTGGAGGGACAGGTGCATGGGCTAGGCTGTCTACAACCTCCAGAGTCAGGGAGCTCAGATCCCATAAAGCACATGGGGTGTGTGTGTGGGGGGGGGACAGCAGGGGGCATGCCAGAAACGTCAGCTTTCAGGGATTTTTAGAAACATTTATTATTATCATTATCATTATTATTAATTATTATTTTTCTCCCTTCTTGGGCCAAATCATTGGGTCTTTCCACTCACCGTGATTGGTTTAGGCAGATCCAGCAATTTCATGCCCTCGAGTAGAAAACAGAATGAGACCCAGGATGAGTGCTTCCCTGCTTGCTCTATCACTAATTAGCTTTGTGATTTTCGCAAATGATTCCCTTTCTTGGCCTGAATTTGTTTGTGAAGATGTTTAAACTGATCAATAGTCTCCAAACCTTTTTTTTTTTTTTTTTTTTAATTCCCCCAGCTGCGAGATGTAGTTTTCAAATGGAATGTGTCCGGGAACTCCAGCGTACAGAACAAGAACAAGCTCTGGCTCCAGTTGGCATGATTGTCTGAGCAAAGGACAGAGAAAGGAGCCAGCTGGGCTTCCTGCCTTGAGGAGGCCTCCTCTGCCCCTGGGGAGCAGGCCCGAGGCTCCTTCCCAGGTTCCTGGGGCATCACCCAAAGGAGTGTGAAAATCCCAGAATATTTTATCCGCGAGATTCTTTAACATTGTGTACGTCTACTCTGTAAATGAAATGAGATCATGCCAGGGAAAGCACTGAGTAAAACCGAAAGCACATTGTGTCGTTCCTGAGCTGATTCTGACTTTTTGGATGGAGCTGGAGGGCACTTGTTTCTCGCCTACAAAGGCGTGTGGGTCGCTGGCTTTGTCTGGCATTGGCAAGAATGAAACCCAAGGTACAGTTCCGGGAAGGTGGCCTTGTTCTCTTCTGTGAACACAAGAGCCTAAAAAAGTGTTGAGCAACTCAGGAAAAAAAAAGAGTGGGGGGAGAGAAAGAGAGAGATCTGAATGGCTTTTCTTAATAAAGCATTTCCTCTCATCGAAAAGCAAAACACAGAAGCCAGGGAGAGCAGGAGCCCCTGTTTCTGTGCTTAGTTACCACACTGCTCTCTGCACCACGGCCACTCACTGCTGGGTCAGGGGAGGACAAGCTTGCTAGCACGTACCTACTTGATCTGGAGGCCTGGAAGAATGACAGGGAGGCTAATCTCCTAGGAAAGCTGATCCTACTAGGCTCCTTGCAGTCACAGGTGGGGATTCACTCGTTCACCCACTCATCCATCCATCCATCCATTCATTCATTCATGCAATCAGGACCAGTATAGCCCGCACACAATTGAGAACACTTGTAGATCCTTTTTCCAGATTCCCCAAAAGTGGATTCCCGGTGTGCCAGGCTTTTAGACCACAGGAATGGGCAAGATTTCCCAGGTTTTTCCATCTCTGAAAATCTATTAAGACAGCAGTCAGATACCCTCTGGGAAGGCTGCCTTAACCTCCTGGTCTGGACTAGGTGCCCCTCCTGAAAGCCCCCAGCACCTGTGCTGACCAGTGTCAGCCACGTCTGTCCACTGCTATGGAAATTCTGGGAGGGTGGAGCCTGGGTCTCTGTTGTGCACAGCTCCTGTCCCAGAGGGCTTAGCAGAACACCTGGCACATAGTAGGTGTCCAAATAAATACTGGGTGGAAGAATTTAACAGTACTTGCCATAGCACACTATGGAATCTAGGTACTTATCTACCTTCCTTCTCTACCTTCTCAATGGGCTGTGAGCTGAAGGCTGGAGCCTTACCTCTTCCTGCCTGACATCGCATGAACTGTCCCCTGATGCAGTGACAAGGAATAAACCCGACCTGAATTCAAATCTGGGACCCTGGCATGTCCTGCAGTGAGTAGCCTGTTTCAATTTGCTCATGTCTAAACATGAAAATAAAGACATAATTTCTACATCCAGAACCACTAAAAATTAGTTTAGAAGGAATGCCAGTGACCTGCTTAAGACAATCCATAGCATATGATGGGCACATAGGAATTGCTTGCTATTAATAGAAACTTCAATTTGTTTAAACTTGGAAAGCTCATAATTGCTGGGAATACAGTCTTTTCCTCTCAATGTACTTTTCCCAGATTTAGCAGTTTTTAACATTTTGCTACATTTGTTGTATCAACTCGTCTGTCTCATTCTCTCTCCCTCCCCCCATACATATACACACACGTCTGCATATACATACGCAATGTGTGTGCAAATTATAAATTCCAAAATGATTGTTTTTCTGAACCATTTGAAAATAGGTTACATACATTCCACCCTTTTACGCCAGATATCTCAGTGTGTACTTCCCAAGAATAAGAAAATTCTCTTAACCATAATTTTGTTACATTTTGAAAATGTAACATTGCTACAACATTCCAATATCCCATATTTGTCAGCTGTCCCAAAAATGTCCTTAAAGCCCTTCCTCTTCCAGTACAGGATCTGGTCCATCTAGTGGTCACATCTGCTTTGTCTCCTTCAATCTGGAAGCTTCCTTAGTCCATCTCATTTTCACAAATGGACATTTTGAAAGAATTCGGGCCAGTGTGGGTTTGTCGGCTGTTTCCCTGTGGTTAGATACATGTTATGCCTCCCGACAGCAATACTCATATGCGATGGTCTTTCCTTCTCAACACGTCACACCCAGAGGCATGTGATAGCCATCTGCTCCTCATTGCTAACATTAATTTTGATCACACAAAATGCCATCTACTTTCTCTACTGCACAGTTACTGTTTTTCCCCTTTCAACTAATAATCAATCTGTGGGGAGACCCTTTGAGACCAGGGAAGTGTTCTCCTCCTCATCACATTTTCTCCTGGGTTGGGCGTCATTGATAATTCTTGCCCAAGGGATCCTTGCTAGGATGGTTGCCTGTGGAGACTGCATTAACCCCGCTGCTCTGTCCATTTGTCTCATAGGCTTCTTCCTAGAAGGAGGAGCTCTGAGTAGGCAGGGCAACGGACCTAAGGAAACCCATCGTCAGAAGGAAATGGGAGCCTGGTGTGCTGGTGAGAGGTCAGGTTGGAGATAGCTTTGTACGTTAACCATGGAGAAGCCCTAAGAAAGGCTGGGAACAAAGAGAGAAATAAGTCCAGGGAAACGGGGGACATTTAGCAGGGGAAGTGGAAAGAGGATCCAGTTGCAGGAGGCCCAGTGGTGCTGAGAGAGCCTGAGCGCCAGCTGCAGGCAACGGCGGGCTCCTATCCCACTCAGGCCATGTTCTAAACAGTTGACTGAGAAAAGTCTTTCTACCTTTTGGTCTGTTTGTTCTCTTATAAAACTGTGACCATCATACTGATCTCATAGCTTTTCCCCTTGTTTTAGACAGACACTGGATGTAAAATGCCAAGCACACCACTTAACATCATGTAAGTGTTCATTAAATGCTCCCCCTTCTCTTCTTCCTTTCTCTTTGTGTTGTTCAGATATTGCCATGGAAACGTCCCTCTCTGCTTTCACTGAGGTCCCTTTAAAAATTTTGCAATTACTCTAAAAGCTTATTTTTTTTTTCCATCTGAAATGAGAAATTCTAAAGGTAATAATATACTACCTTTTCTGCTAAAAGTAAATTAAATGTAGGGTCAAAGCTGATTCTCAACTCAACTAGGGAGTCTCAGGGATGCTTCTGTTTCAAAATTGTTTTCATTATTTTTGTTAAATTAAATATAACTAATTGTTTTGAATAATGATAATATTGCCATTTTATCATTATCACTAAAATACAAAAATAATTGCTACTTTTAAAGCTAGATGCGTATTTGGCCTTTTCTAGATGTTTTGCAATCAATACTCTACTCCTCCCAATCTGCCTTGCTGTGTCAGTATTCTCCCCATTTTACAGATGAAGACTCTGAGGCTCAGAGTATCTGTGAGAATGGTCAAAGCCAGGCAGTATGTGTACTATCTTCAGAACACGTATACTTTACACTCCAGATTCTTTCTGGACAACGGTTTCAATGTGCTGAAAATTCCATGGTTCCCATGTGCTTCTTCTGAACTTGGCTCAGCACCGCATTGAATCAATCGTGTAATTGAGGCAGAGACTGTTATTGCTCACCAACTATTTCATGCATCCCTCCTCATTCCCCACTCTCCCTTGCAGTTCAGTGGAAGCCACAAGAGTCCTCTTGGACAAAGAATCAGAAGCAGAATGACACATGTTACTTCCAGGGGCAATTACAAGCTGGTACACTCCCTTCTTCTCTCACTGTGCTGAAGCGACCTTAGAAATGACATGTGAAGACTCTCTGGAAAACAAGATGGAGGTTCCTCAAAAAGTTAAAGGTAGAATTACCCTACAATCCTGCAATTGCATGGCTAGGTATGTACCCAAAGGATACAAAAATACTGATTCAAAGGGACACATGCACCCCATTGTTTATAGCAGCAATGTCCACAATAGCCAAATTATGGAAAGAGCCCAAATGTCCATCGACTGGTGAATGGATAAAGAAGTTGTAGTATATACACACAATGGAATATGACTCAGCCATCAACGAGAATGGCATCTTGCCATTTTCAAGGATGTGGATGGAGCTAGAGTGCATTATGTTAAGTGAACTAAGTCAGTCAGAGAAAGACAAATACCATATGATTTCACTCATATGTGGAATTTAAGAAGCAAAACGGATGAACAAAGGGGGGAAAAAGAGAGAGGGCAAACCATAAAACAGACTCTTAACAACAGAGAACAAACTGAGGGTTGATTGAGGGAGGTGGGCAGCGGGATGGGTTGGCTGTTGTATGTAATCCATTCCTGAAATTAATCTTACACTCTATGTTAATGAACTGAAATTTAAATAAAGACTTGATATAAGAAAATGACATGTGAAGGTAGCTGTATTGTAATATGAAGAGAACTTGGATCCCTGAGTCACTGGATGGAGAAGCATCCTGGACAAACCACATTAGACTCTGTGTGTGGAAGCAATTAACTTCTGTTCTGCGAAGCCACCATGACCGCAATGCTTGGTTGTTATCACAGCACAACCTAACCTACCCTGACTGATACAAGAGTGAATCCTTTTCAGTGACTAGTTATCTTGGGAGGTGTAAGAACCTCACTATTTGGGGTGCCAAGGAAGCTAGGTGATCCTCTTACCATTGTCAACATGAAAACTGAATGGCATGGCCTCTATAATTGTGTCTAGGCAAATCTAGCTTGTCGTGTTCTTTTGAAAAGGGAAGGATGAAAAGAAAAATTTCTTCATTGAGATTTAGATTAAGTTGAATAAAAGAATCTCCTTCAACTCAGAAAGATCGAGGAAGAATAATCTGCAGGAAGAAGCAGGGGTACCCTGGGGAGGACATGTTTTAAATAATGCTCCCACAAAAAAGCTTCGGCAAACATCAGAATCTAAAAGAAAGGAATCACAGCTAATGAGATACAGCCTGATTAGAGAAAATCATTTTTAAACCACTCTGGGTTTTCACTTTTGCACCGGAAGGCTAGGCTTTGTCTGATTCTTATTAATAAGAGAGCAATGCAGAGGTAACTAGGATTGATAAGGAATAAATACAATCTGGCTTGATTCAGCTGCAAACATCATATGTTTCCAAAGATGATTATGAGTGAGTTTCAAATGTATGGAATTCTTTTATAAAATGAGTTTTCATTGGACTATAAAAATATTTTTCAATTTCCCTAAATTAGAAATAGCAAAATAAGGTTAATTAAAAGTCAACTGAAAACTACTTAGGCACTTAAACATATAATTTCTTGAGCTTCAAACTTTAATAGCTCTAACTGCAAAACAGCTATTATCATTCATGCCTTTGCTCTTCAAACATTGTTTTTTGTTTCTTTGGTTGATTTAAAATCTTATCTTAAAAATTTAAGCAGAATCCTAGGTGTTTAACTACTAAGTCCCCCCATTTAAACAAATGAGTGAGTCTATGTATACAAGTCGAGAGATTGCTGGGTTCCAGAAAGTCTCTCTCAAAGCCTGGAACATGAACTGAACTGAAGTTTTCTACAACCTTCTCTCATGCTGTCTCCCCTGCTTCTCTGCTCTCTCCCCAACCCACTGCCTTCCCTCCCTCCAGGCTGGATGACCCAGCCATTAGTCATCTGTCAGAATCCTACTCATTCTTCACAATCCAGTTCAAACCGTGCTTGCTGGGGGTTGTCTTTCCAATGGCCACGGTCTGTTCCTCATTTGACGTCCTATCACAGTCTTTAGGAAACCCAACCATCATTTCCCAAAGTTTGCATTTGTATTGTCTTGTGAATTGTCTTTTTTTTTTTAATGTTTCTAAGCTTTCTCTCTTATTGTACATTTCCAGAAGTTAAGGAGTCTTACCCAGTGCCTAGTTGGGGGCTAGTAGTGGGAGGATGTTCCAAGACCCCCTTGTCCTGCCTACATTCAAGATCTATATTCAGCTCTGCTTCCAACAGGAAGTTACTCTTTTCCCAAAGAGGAGGGGGGATGAACATGTACTTCAGCCCAGCATCAAGATCAGCATCGAAAGCCCCGGGCCAGCTGTGGGGTCTTGGAATTGCATGAGATAGGGCCATGCTGGGCTAGGATTGCAGAAAATGAATTCTAGTTGGGGGTTAAAGGTGTACTATAGAAAAATAAAATCTTCTTTATTAATATTTAAAGTTAACTCTGCCATGTATTGAAGAAAGATTAAGGATTTTCTGCAATTACTAAGAGAGTCCAAGAGACTATACTCATTCGGGGACAAGCCATTCCTGTTTTGCCTTCAAGAAGCACCTTTCAGAACTTGTTTCAAGACTCTGAGGTCTCCTGTCCTCTCCACGGTCCAAGCCATTTTACATTATTTCCCAGTTCCCTGCAACCATTCTGTCCTTTACCAAGGTAAGTTATTTGCCAGGAAGTTTGTTTATTAGCTTATTTAGGAGAACTTCACACATCTTCTTAAATATCACCTCTTGTGAGAAGCAAAGCACGATCTCCTCTAATTTTTCTTTCCCACCCCAAACTAAGTTATTGGCTTCTATCATACGCATCCCAGACTTGCACCATTCTATCACTTACCTGCTGTAATTTCTTACTTGATTATCCCTCTTCCCTGATAGAGTGTCAGCTGTCTGAAGGCAAGAGTCAAGCCTATCTTGTTAGAAGCTGAATCCCACTTGCCTGGCACAGTGCCTTGACAAAGCAGGCGCTCCAAAAATATTTGTCAATTAAAACATCCACAGTCCTAAAACTTAGGCTGCGGAAGGAGAGAAACGCAGGCAAGCTGAACCAGAGTCTCGTATCTCAGTTACATCTGACTAAAATTGTTCACATTACTGAGGAAGGAATTGACATGAACATTAGAAATCTACTGTGCAGTATTTATAATACAATGTATTTATTAGGAATATAGTAAGCTATGTTAGAGTTCTAATTTTGTTGGTGAATTATAGTCATTTTCCCTTCTGTGGGATATATGATCTTAAAGGTTTTTTTTTTATTTTTTATTAAGGAAGATGAACAAATAGATTGTGTGGCTCTCACCTGATTATTGCTGTCAGACCTTGTCCCCAGAATGGAGGCTACCATTCAGGTGTCTACCTTACCTAAGGTGGCCATGACTAAGAATTGTTAATATTATTAACACAAACTCATAGTTGTCAATTGAGTACTTATTGTGTTCCAGGCACTGTGCTAGGTTATTTACATCAGTTATTGGAGATCACAGACCCCCTATGAGGTCAACACTATTATTACCCAAATTCATTCACTTGTACATCATACATTTCCTGGGTTCCTGCCACGTACGAGACATTGCAACAGGCATCAGGGATACAATAGGGGAAAAAAGTGTGAAATTTTCCCCTCCTGGAACTTACATCCTAGTGTCGGGAAGGAGAGAAATAAGACAAAAATCAGTTATGTTAGACATTAAGAGTGTTACGGTTAAGTACAGCAGATGAAGGGGAAAAAAGGTGTACTAGCATATGTGATTTTTTATACAGAGCCCAAGGATGGCATCGCCCATAAGGTACAGGGGAGCAAAAATGTGGAGATAAGAGAGAAAGCCATTCAAATATCTGGGGGAAGAATATTCCAGGCAAAGGGGATAGCATGTACAAAATCCCACCTAGGAGTATGTTGGAATTTGGGGGTCAGCAATGAAGTTGATGTGGTTAAAATAAAACTGTGTAAACCAGGGGGAGACCCTGGAGGAGGGGCCAGGCAACATGCGGACTTAGAGGTTATTTTGAGGATCCAGGCTTTATTCTGGGCGACTGGACTTGTTGGTGGACTTTGGGATAAAAATGACATAATCTGGTTTGCATTTTTAAAAGGGTACTCGGCATGGAGCACTGGGTGTTATACGACAACAATGGATCGTGGATCACCACATCAAAAACTAATGATGTACTGTATGGTGACTAACATAACATAATAAAATTTAAAAAAATAAGTAAATAAATAAAAGGGTACTCTGGCTGTCGTGTTGAGAATGGATTAAACCGGTCAAGGGTAGAAGTAGGAAGTCAAAACAGAAGGTACTGCAATAATCCAGAGAAGAGGACATGATGGCTCAAAACAGTGTTGTCCTTGTGCAGGTGATGAGAAATGGTCGGGTTCAGTGTGCATTTTTAGGTGGAACCCGCAGGATTTGTTGATGGATTGGATGTGAGCTCTGAGAGAATGAGAGAAATCAAGAATGACATCAAAGTGTTTGCCCTCAGCAACTATAAATATAGAATTCTTATTCAGAAAGACAGGAAAGATTGAAGAAGAGACAGGTTTAGGAGAAAATATCAAGGGTTTGGATTTGGATACCTTAAGTCTTAGGCTCCTATTGGATAACCAGCAGAGACCTTAGAAAGGTATTGGATGTATCTGGAGTTCAAAAGACTGCTCAGGGCTGGAGTCACAAATTTGAGAGTCTTCAACGAAGAGATGGCACTAAACATCCAGACACTCAGGGGGCTCGTCTAGGGAATGAGTGTAGAAAGAATAGTAAGTCAAGGCCTGAGACCTGGGGCAGCCCCACAAGAAGGGATCATGTCCACTTAGAGAAACAGATAGATGCTCAAGCAGAGCAAGAGACTTCTTGTGTATTTGCCTGTGAATGATAAAAGGGAAGGAAGAAGGACTGGGCAAAAAAAGGTCTTCAGACCACAGAGCAGATCTGACACCTCAGAACGGGAAGAGTCAGGAGGAAGCAGGGCTGGATAAGTGAGCCTCAGATCATGCAGCTTTGACAAAGCCTTGGCAACCCCAATGGGGAGACCCAATGCAAAGCTTGCTTTTTTAACAGAGTCCCACGTTGGACAAATATGGCCGGGCCCCATTATTCCCACCATGGTCCGTCATTGACTAGGGGCTTCTGGGAAAAGAGTGTAGCCTGAGCTTAAATTCTGCAGTGAACCCCAATGGCACTGCAGCTAAAGACTAATATCTAAGGACACGACTCTCAGTTGCAGATCAGGTTCGTTCTTGAAGAAGGTTTGAGCAGCACAATTCCATGGTCATCATAGATATGGGTTTACCCATGAAAGCTCAGAAGCACAGATAGATTAGGGAACTAGACCAACATCACACAGCGAGTGAGTTTGAACCCCAGCATCCTGACTGCAAATCGTCGTGCTTAACTATGACGTGAGATGGCCACCCCCAATACGCAAACTTGAAAGTGTCAAGTAGTGAATGAAATTTTATTTGGCATGACACCTAGAATTCCCTTAAAGAACTACTACAGTTGGTTTGAAGGAGCCTCATGGGGCAAGGGGTGTGGCCATTCAAAGTCTACTCCTTCTCTTGTGCTCTGGAATGTTCTTGGAGTGTCTCCTTCTCCTCCTACTTCCTCACCCAACTCACCAGACTCAGCCACACAAGCCCCACACTACTGATCCCTGGGGCCAAACCTATAAAGGATTCAGAGATAACTCAAAAATGCTCCCTCCTTCACCAAGCTTTCTCCGGTCCTCCAAGCAGAAGTAAACTTTGACACTTTGAAATTTTGAGAGTGTTTCATTCTCATTGTCATCCATGACTTACTGTTTTTTTGTTAAATGGCTGTGCCCTGTCTCCCCATTCTATCCCAGCCCGGTCTCTCCATCCTACAGTACCCCAGTCCTGGGACGGTAGCTTGAGGGATCACAGCTGTAACGCATGAGCCAGCACAGGCCCTGGTCTGCTGCCCAGCAGCCAGGGGCTTTTCCAGTCTATGCAGCCTTCTCAGTCCTCTGTGCCTGTATCATAAGCCGCTCATCATCTTGCAATGGCTGCTTTTTCTCCAAGATTCAGATTAAGAGCTCCCTTCTTCAGAAACATTTTCCCCCTCTCCCTCCTACTAGTCTCATCTACATGCCTCTTCTCTGGGTTCCTACTCACATCACATTAGCATCTTTCAAAAGTTTCTGACAATGACCTAGAGTACGAAATGGATTTTACAGCCCGACTTGGTACACAAACCTGCACATACACAGCCTCCCACACAACTGGAACACAATGGTTTGACCAGATCCTTACATCTTTACTGCTGCGCAAGGCACCCTGATATATATTCTGGCCTATTTATTCCCCTTTCTTTTCTTTTTTTAAATGCTGTCTGCAGCCCACTAAATTGATTTAATGACTTGCCAGTGGGTCTCAGCATACAGCATGAAAAACACTGCCCTCTATGGACCTTCATTAATACACTCTGCTCACAATACTGACATCATTAGTATACTTGTCTGTTCTCCCCAGCAGGCAGTAAACTCTGAGGGTAGGGATCATATCTTATTCTTATTTTTTTTTCTATTTTAGCACCACTAAATGTCTGAGGAATGAATAAGTGAGTGTGTGCATGCTCTGAAGTCTTGACAACCAGCTACTTTCAGTTTGAAAACATAACAGAGTTCTCAGGACATTGAAATGTTTACCTTAGACTTTCCAGAAGCTTCTCCTTTGCCTCATGGCTGTGAATCTCCATTGTGTCCTGGATGTCAATGCTATTGTCAGCCGAGTTGCCTCCTTGTTCTGGAAAGTACTCTTATTCCACTTCATTTGTGTTGTTGGCCCAGGAGCTGCCATGATCTTACAGAGCTACTTCTCTGGCCTTAGAGGATGACCCATAGGTGGGCACCCAACACAGGGAGAGCCGATTCCTAAAGCTGTGACCAGAATGGGTATTGATTAATCCCTCTCCAGAGGTTGGAAGACATGTTTCCTGCCGAGTGGAGCAAGCCAGTACATAGCTAGAGTGGGGATGATGCAGAGCACTTAGGAACAAAGATGGGTAAAGATTGAGAGACAGTGTGTGCATCCAGGCAGCATTCTGGACCTCCAGGTTCCAGTTTCCTTAAAGACCAACAGATCCTATTTTCCTCCCATTAGGTTACTTAGGTTTCTGTTCAAATGCTCCAATAAGCAACCACCAAGTTCCTCTTTCTTATTTTATCAGTTTGATATAGGCTTCTGTCACGGAAGCAAAAGTCCCGAATCACACATATGACTTGTCAAAGAGTCCCAGACAAGCATGTGGTCAGATGCACAGTGACTTGTGGTGATGACCAAGGTTCTGTTTCTAGACGCACCATAACCTCAACGAAGAGGCCACAGAATGACTGGTGTAGGAATGCAAACACTGCAGTTTAAACCAGGAGACATATCAAGGTTGTACCAGAAAGGGCAGAAAGAGGGTTTATTCTTCCCACTCATACAACCAGGAGTGCTTGGGGAAATCATTTCACTTAATGGGTTCTGGCATTTGGCTTCTCAAGATTTTCATCTATAAAATAAACACAGTCCTAAGTTTTGTTGTGAAGGTTAAATAAAATCATGAGTGTGAAGGATGTAGCAGTTTCTGACATGAAGTAATTACTCACTAGAGCTCTTTTGATACATCTTTTCTCCTATAAAAACCATGACATAGTCTTCTAATTTTAAAATTATGCTTCTTTGGAAAAGTTAATATCTTTTTTGTTCATTTGCTTTGTTTCTTAAATTCCACATATGAGTGAAATCATATGGTATTTGTCTTTCTCTGACTGACTTATTCCACTTAGCATAATAATCATACTTTCTAGCTCCGTCCATGTTTTTGCAAATGGCAACATCTCATTCTTATTTATGACTGAGTAATATTTCATTATATATACCTCTTCTTTATCTATTCATCTATGGATGGACACTGGAGTTGGGTGGGGGGAGGGTAAAATAGGTAAGGGGGATTAAGAGTACACTTTTTAAAAAATTTTTTTATTCTTATGTTAATCACCATACATTACATCATTAGTTTTTGATGCAGTGTTCCATGATTCATTGTTTGTACATAACACCCAGTGCTCCATGCTGAATGTGCCCTCTTTAATACCCATCACCAGGCTAACCCATCCCCCCACCCCCCGCCCCTCTAGAACCCTCAGTTTGTTTTTCAGAGTCCATTGTTTCTCATGGTTCATCTCCCCCTCCGACTTACTCCCCTTCATTCTTCCCCTCCTGCTATCTTCTTCTTCTTTTTCTTTTTTCTTAACATATGTTGCATTATTTGTTTCAGAAGTATTGATCTGTGATTCAACAGTCTTGCACAATTCACAGCGCTCACCATAGCACATACCCTACCCAATGTCTATCACCCAGCACCCCCTATCCCTCCCAACCCCCACCACTCCAGCACCACTCAGTTTGTTTCCTGAGATTAAGAATTCCTCACATCAGTGAGGTCATATGATACATGTCTTTCTCTGATTGACTTATTTCACTCAGCATAACACCCTCCAGTTCCATCCATGTCATTGCAAATGGCAAGATCTCATTCCTTTTGATGGCTGCATAATATTCCATTGGGTATACATACCACCTCTTCCTTACCCATTCATCTGTCGATGGACATCTTGGCTCTTTCCACAGTTTGGCTATTGTGGACATTGCTGCTATAAACACTGGGGTGCACGTACCCCTTCGGATCCCTACATTTGTATCTTTGTGGTAAATACCCAGTAGTGCAATTGCTGGATCGTATGGTAGCTCTATTTTCAACTGTTTGAGGAACCTCCATACTGTTTTCCAGAGTGGTTGCACGAGCTTGCATTCCCACCAACAGCGTAGGAGAGTTCCCCCTTCTCTGCATCCCCGCCAACATCTGTCGTTTCCTGACTTGTTAATTTTAGCCATTCTGACTGGTGTGAGGTGGTATCTCATTGAGGTTTTGGATTTTCCTGATGCCGAGCAATGTGGAACACTTTTTCATGTGTCTGTTGGCCATTTGGACGTCTTCTTTGGAAAAATGTCTGTTCATGTCTTCTGCCCATTTCTTGATTGGATCATTTGTTCTTTGGGTGTTGAGGTTGATAAGGTCTTTATAGATTTTGGATACCAGCCCTTTATCTGATATGTCATTTGCAAATATTTTCTCCCATTCTGTCGGTTGTCTTTTGGTTTTGTGGACTGTTTCTTTTGCTGGGCAAAAGCTTTTTATCTTGATGAAATCCCAATAGTTCATTTTTGCCCTTGCTTCCCTTGCCTTTGGCGATGTTTCTAGGAAGAAGTTATTGCGGCTGAGGTCGAAGAGGTTGCTACCTGTGTTCTCCTTTAGGATTTGGATGGACTCTTGTCTCACGTTTAGGTCTTTCAACCATTTGGAGTCTGTTTTTGTGTGTGGTGTAAGGCAACGGTCCAGTTTCATTCCTCTGCATGTGGCTGTCCAATTTTCCCAACACCATTTGTTGAAGAGACTGTCTTTTTGCCATTGGACATTCTTTCCTGCTTGTCAAAGATGAGTTGACCACAGAGTTAAGGGTCCATTTCTGGGCTCTCTGTTCTGTTCCATTGATCTATGTGTCTGTTTTTGTGCCAGTACCCTACTGTCTTGATGATGACAGCTTTGTAATAGAGCTGGAAGTCCGGGATTGTGATGCCGCCAGCTTTGCTTTTCTTTTTCAAAATTCCTCTGGCTATTCGGGGTCTCTTGTAGTTCCATACAAATTTTAGGATTATTTGTTCCATTTCTTTGAAAAAAGTGGATGGTATTTGGATGGGGATTGCATTGAATGTGTAGATTGCTCTAGGTAGCATTGACATTTTCACAGTGTTTGTTCTTCCAATCCATGAGAATGGAACGTTTTTCCATTTCTTTGTGTCTTCCTCAATTTCTTTCATGAGTATTTTATAGTTTTCTGAGTACAGATCCTTTGCCTCTTTGGTTAAATTTATTCCTAGGTATCTTATGGTTTTGGGTGCAATTGTAAATGGGATCGACTCCTTGATTTGTCTGTCTTGTTGTTGGTGTATAGGAATGCCACTGATTTCTGTGCATTGATTTTATATCCTGCTACTTGACTGAATTCCTGTATGAGTTCTAGCAGTTTTGGGGTGGAGTCTTTTGGGTTTTCCACATACAGTATCATATCATCTGCAAAGAGTGAGAATTTGACTTCCTCCTTGCCAATTTGGATGCCGTTGATTTCTTTTGGTTGTCTGATTGCTGTGGCTAGGACTTCTAATACTATGTTGAATAGCAGTGGTGATAGTGGACATCCCTGCCGCGTTCCTGACCTTAGCGGAAAAGCTCTCAGCTTTTCCCCATTGAGAATGATATTCGCTGTAGGTTTTTCATAGATGGCTTTTATGATATTGAGGTATGTACCCTCTATCCCTATGCTCTGAAGAGTTTTGATCAAGAAAGGATGCAGTACTTTGTCAAATGCTTTTTCTGCATCTATTGAGAGGATCATATGATTCTTGTTCTTTCTTTTGTTACTGTATTGTATCCCGTTGATTGATTTGTAGATGTTGAACCAACTTTGCAGCCCAGGGATAAATCCCACTTGGTCATGGTGAATAATCCTTTTAATGTACTGTTGGATCCTATTGGCTAGTATTTGGGTGAGAATTTTTGCATCCATGTTCATCAAGGGTATTGGTCTGTAATTCTCCTTTTTGAGGGGGTCTTTGTCTGGTTTTGGGATCAAGGTAATGCTGGCCTCATAAAATGAGTTTGGAAGTTTTCCTTCCATTTCTATTTTTTGGAACAGTTTCAGGAGAATAGGTATTAATTCTTCTTTAAATGTCTGACAGAATTCCCCTGGGAAGGCTTCTGGCCCTGGGCTTTTGTTTCTTGGGAGATTTTTGATGACTGCTTCAATTTCCTTAGTGGTTATAGGTCTGTTCAGGTTTTCTATTTCTTCCTGGTTCGATTTTGGTAGTTGATACATCTCTAGGAATGCACCCATTTTGTCGAGGTTATCTAATTTGCTGGCATAGAGTGGCTCATAATATGTTCTTATAATTGTTTGTATTTCTTTGGTGTTGGTTGTGATCTCTCCTCTTTCATTCATGATTTTGTTGATTTGGGTCATTTCTCTTTTCTTTTTGAGAAGTCTGGCCAGGGTTTTATCAATCTTGTTAATTCTTTCAATGAACCAGCTCCTAGTTTCATTGAGAAAGGCTTGTATTGCTATATACTTAACTCTTAGGACTGCCTTTGCTGTATCCCAAAGATTTTGAACAGTTCTTTTTTCATTTTCATTGGTTTCCATGAATTTTTTTAATTCTTCTTTAATTTCCTGGTTGACCCATTCATTCTTTAGTAGGATGCTCTTTAGCCTCCATGTATTTGAGTTCTTTCCGACTTTCCTTTTGTGATTGAGTTCTAGTTTCAAAGCATTGTGGTCTGAAAATATGCAGGGAAGAATCCCAATCTTTTGGTACCGGTTGAGACCTGATTTGTGACCTAGGTTGTGATCAATTCTGGAGAATGTTCCATGGGCACTAGAGAAGAATGTGTATTCCGTTGCTTTGGGATGGAATGTTCTGAATATGTCTGTGAAGTCCATTTGGTCCAGTGTGTCATTTAAAGTCTTTATTTCCTTGTTGATCTTTTGCTTAGATGATCTGTCCGTCTCAGTCAGGGGGGTGGTAAAGTCCCCCACTATTATTGTATTGTTGTCAATGTGTTTCTTTGCTTTTGTTATTGATTGCCTTATATCATTGGCTGCTCCCATGTTCGGGGCATAGATATTTACAATTGTTAGATCTTCTTGTTGGATAGACCCTTTAAGTAGGATATAGTGTCCTTCTTCATCTCTTATTACAGTCTTTGTTTTAAAATCTAATTTGTCTGATATAAGGATTGCCACCCCAGCTTTCTTTGGTGGCCACTAGCATGGTAAATAGTTTTCCACCCCTTCACTTTCAATCTGGGGGTGTCTTTGGTTGTAAAATGAGTCTCATGCAGACAGTATATTTTTGGGTCTTGTTTTTTAATCCAATCTGATAGCCTGTGTCTTTTGATTGGGGCATTTAGCCCATTTACATTCAGGGTAACTATTGAAAGACATGAAGTTAGTGCCATTGTATTGCCTGTAAGGTGACTGTTACTGTATATTGTCTGTGTTCCTTTCTGATCTTTGCTGCTGTTAGGCTCTCTCTTTGCTTAGAGGACCCCTTTCAAGATTTCTTGTAGGGCTGGTTTCCTGTTTGCAAATTCCTTTAGTTTTTGTTTGTCCTGGAAGATTTTTATCTCTCCTTCTATTTTCAATGACAGCCTAGCTGGATATAGTATTCTTGGGTGCATATTTTTCTCGTTTAGTGCTCTGAAGGTATCATGCCAGTCCTTTCTGGCCTGCCAGGTCTCTGTGGATAGGTCTGTTGCCAATCTAATGTTTCTACCATTGTAGGTTACATATCTCTTCTCCTGAGCTGCTTTCAGGATTTTCTCTTTGTCTCTGAGACTCATAAGTTTTACTATTAGATGTTGGGTTGTTGACCTATTTTTATTGATTTTGAGAGGGGTTCTCTGTGCCTCCTGGATTTTGATGCCTGTTTCCTTCTTCACATTAGGGAAGTTCTCTGCTATTATTTGCTCCAATATACCTTCTGCTCCTCTCTCTCTTTCTTCTTCTTCTGGGATCCCAATTATTCTAATGTTTCATCTTATGGTATCGCTTATCTCTCGAATTCTGCCCTCGTGATCCTGTAGTTGTTTCTCTCTCTTTTTCTCAGCCTCTTTATTTTCCATCATTTGGTCTTCTATATCGCTGATTCTCTCTCATTAATAGCCTTTTTGATTTCGACTTAGTTAGATTTCAGTTCTTTTATTTCTCTGGAAAGGGTTTCTTTAATAACTTCCACACTTTTCTCAAGCCCAGCTAGTATCTTTAAAGTAATGATTCTGAACTCTAGGTCCGACATCGTTCTAATGTCCGTATTGAGTAGGTCCCTGGCTGACGGTACTACCTCTTGTTCTTTTTGCTGAGGTGATGTTTTTCGTCTTGTCATTTTGTCCAGAGGAGAAAAGATAAATGAGAGAACAAAATGCTAACAGGTTAACAACATCCCCAGCAAATATACTCTATACAAATCAGAAAAGACCTGAAACCAGGGGAAAAGAAAGGGAAAGAAAGAAAAAAGAAAGAAAGAAAAAAAAGAAAAAGATAAAAACAAAAACAGAACAATACAACAAAAAAACAGAATATGATCAAAATGATCAAGCTAGTGCATAGATCAGTGTCACACATTAGATTTTGGACGTAGTTTGGTCTGTTAGAAAAAAGTGCCTCTGAAATTTTAAAGGAAGAAAGACTTATATATGTACAAAATAAGAGTTGATACAATGAAGGGATGGAAGATGACTGTAAAGATGAAAAGTATAAAAGATTTTATAAAAGGAATTGATAAGAAGTTGTTTGAAAAAAGATTTTAAAAAAAAGAAAAAAAAAGGGAGAGAATGTGATCAGGCCGGAGCCTAGAACAAAGCCATACACTAGTGATTTAAGGTATATTTTGATCTGTTAGAGGAAACTGTATCTCAAAATGTTAAAGAGAGAACAACTTATATATATATGCCAAAAATACGGGTAACTACTATGAAGGGATAATATATGACTTTAAAAATGAAAAATAAAAAATGTTTTTTTAAAAAAGGGATTGATAAGATGTTGGTTGAAAAAGGGAAAAAGAAAAATTCAAAAAAATAGTTAAAAAAATTAACTTTGAAAAGCTAATGAATCTTGGTAAAAAAGCCATGAATTCTTTGTGCAGTATTCCCCTAGCGCTGGAGTTCTCCCATTCTCCTTGATCAGTAAACTTGGTCTTGGCTTGCTGGCTGTTCGTGCTGATCTTCTGGGGGAGGGGCCTGTTGCCGTGGTTCCCAATGTCTTTGCCGGAGGCGGAATTGCCCCGCCCTTGTCGGTCCGGGCTAAGCAAGCTGCTCGGGTTTGCTCAGGAGCTTTTGTTCCCTGCAAGCTCTCGGCACAGCTTTGGAGGACCAGGATGAAAATGGTGGCCTCCCAATCTCCGCCCAGAGGAGCCAAGAACTCGGGGCCCCGCTCCTCAGTGCGCCCCCAGAGAAAAGCAGTCACTCCCGTCTCCCTGGTCTCCGGCCGCACTCCGTGCTCACCCGGCCTGTGACCGAGCGTTTCTATCTCTGGCACCCGACCCCGTGTGGAGTCTCCAAACCCAGCAGATCCCTGCGGTGCGCTCCTGCGCCGCTCCTCCCCGGGAAGGAAGGGGAGTCTCCCCGGATCTGCTGCTTGTTGGGTCCCTGCTGGAGGAGCCGTGCCCCGACTGGCACCGATCACAGTTTATGGCCACCCCGAGCTGAGAGCCCGCGCCTCGGCTCCGTCTGATACCTGGGAGCTCTGCCGCACTCAGGCTCCCCCGGTCTTTCTGTGACCCCGAGGGTCCTGAGACCACACTGTCCCGCGAGGGTTCCACCCCCGCTTAGCCACTGGAGCGACGTCCCTCCGCCGAGCCAACTTTTAAAAGGTCCGATTTTGTGCTCCGCGGCTCTAGCACTTGCCAGAAGCGGCCGATGGAGGCCCCCTCCCCCACCATCTATCCTCCCGAATATCGCCTCGGATTCACTTCTCCGCACGTCCTACCTTCCAGTAAGTGGTCATTTCTCTGTTCAGAGGGTGGTTGCTACTCTCTTCTTGATCTCCTGTTGAGTTTGTAGGTGTTCAGAATGGTTTGATCCCTATCCAGCTGAATTCCTGAGACCAGACGAAATCCAGGTCTCCTACTCCTCCGCCATCTTGCTCTGCCCCTCAAGAGTACACTTTTTGATGAGCACTGAGTGATGCATAGATTTGTACACTTGAAACTAATATAACACTGTGTGTTAATTATTCTTCAATTAAAAAAGATAATGTTTTTGATAAAGCGGAGATTCTTTCCAGTTAGCTTTCTAGTGTTTTCTCATTTGCTCATTTGCTCAATCTCCCAATGACCTGAATGTTTGGTTTGGGTAATAAATCATGGTGATGACACCACATCAAATGAAGATGATTTCATTTTTAGAGCAGTCCTAGAAATGACTTGTTAACCATCCACCAGGGCACTAGATGACAAACATTTCCCTGGATAAAGCATCTACTATGGTCTACCATTACTGACTCAACAAAATTGTCCATCCCTTCCTCCCAGACAGATAATGAAGCAGCTTGTCTTTTCACGGCCTGATGCTGGGTTGTCAGGGAAAATTGAGTTTCTGAACCTGCCATATTTTGCTGTGGCCAGAATGTCACTATGGGACACAGCAGATTGTAGCAGCCAGACTTGGCTTCTCACTTCAACGTATTTGTCTAGGACTCAGGACTCTACTTACGAGGCCTGGGGCAGCCTCTGTTGCCCAAGCCTGCCAGGCTGAGGTTGCTTCAGGGCTGGGATAGTGCCCTGCATTCCGGATATGCCTGGTCGCATAGAGTCCTGTCTGTTTTCTGACCCAGAAAAAGGCAGTGTATGGAACACAGGGCAATGATGGTAATTCCACATCTTCTCCAGTGTCCACCTAATTCCTACACATGGAAAAAGAGTGCCTAGAATGGAAAGTAGTCAGAAAACTGCAAAGAAATTATACATAGTCTAGACCCTGGTTCTCAATGGGCAGAGGTAGGGCTGAGGTGGCCTTGGGGCATGAGAATGATCAAAATCACCTGCAAGGCTTCTGTCATATTATCCAAGGCCCTCATAGAAGAGTATCAGAATAATTGGGTTGCCAGGGAAAGGTGGGCATGGGGGCTGGGGCGGGACAATTCTGAGATTGTTCTACTTGGAATTTTAAAAAAATCTTCCAGATTATTTTAATATACCTCTATTGCTACCACTCTGAGAAAGATAATCCTTTCTCCAGCCCATTTTCTCACTAAAAACCTCTTCCACCATGCTGGCGCTGGATTCAATGACACTGTTATTATTATATCATATAGAAGAGAAAACTGGATGATGTTCAAGTTGATCCTGAAATTTAGTGCTTCTGATCTCTTAATCAGATTTTTTTTTAATATTGTCCCAACATCCCAAACTCAGAACCCTTCAACCCCACCCCTCCACACACATATTCTCCCTATGACCCAGAGGGGATTCTGCACATCCCTTACAATCAATGCCGCTACTGTGGAGTGATTCCACAGATGGCTCTGAACTCATTTCGTTCATTCATCTCCTGATACTCTGTAGGGTCTGAAATCAAGACTCAAAGAAAGAAAATGGGGTCTTCAAGATGAACAAGCCTGCTAGCACAAGACAGCCTAGCACTGAGGTTGATGTAACTGTTGTGCATTTGTCTGATCACATTCATTACTAGTATCAGATATTTATTTACTTGAGAGAGAAAGCTCACAAGCAATGGGGAAGAGCAGGGAGAGAGGGGAAGAAGCAGACTCCTCGCTGAGCAGGGACCCTGACTCAGTACTCGATCCCAGGGTCCTAGGATCATGACCTGAGCCAAAGGCAAACACTGAACCAACTGAACCACCCAAGCACCATCAGATACTTTTCTAAAAAGATTTTATTAATTTGAAAGAGAGAGAAAATGCAAGTGGGGGGAGGGGCAGAGGGGGAGGGAGAGGGACAAGCAGACTGCGTGCTGAGTGTGGAGCCCAACGTGGGGCTCCATCTCACGACCCTAAGACCATGACCTGAGCTGAAATCAAGAGTCGGACGCTTAACTGACTGAACCACCCAGGGGCCGCTATCAGATACTTTCGTGTGATGTGATCCATACTAATAGATAAATAACATGCCAACTTGTTATATAAGTCACCTCCACCTTATTTTTACCCAAACCTCATGCATGTCCGGGATGAGCAAAGAAACATACCTCTTTTCAAGGATCCAACGTACGAATAAAGAAGATGAAGTAAGTATACTATGGCAAAGTTACTCTGGAAAGTATTTGGCTATTCTAATGCCGTTTATGCAGAATTTGAAAAAAAGAACAGTGCCCCTACAAAGCCAACATTGATGCGCAGGTATTGTGCACTTTTTGCCTTATACTCATTCTCTTCTGGTAACAGGATCTCTGTTTTCCTTGTCAAGAATTATTCCATTCCCATCCACGTCATCCCAGCAGTCTGAAGGTAGAGATTGTGACCAAGACAGGGGTATTGGTTGTCCTGGTGCAGCTGTAATAAATTATCTCAAACTAGTGGTTTATAGTTCAGGAAGTCCAAAGTCTAAAATGGTTCTTACGAGGCTAAAATCAGGGTGTCAGCAGGCAGGGCCAATTCCTTTTGGAGGCCCTAGGAGGAGAGTATATTTGCTATTACTTCCAGCTTGTCCAACATGCCTGAAACCCTTGACTTGTGCCACTCGAATCTCTGAATCCATTGCCACATGGCCTCACCTCTGACCCTCGTCCCTCCCTCTTATAAGGACCTATGTGATTACACTGGGCTCACCCACATAGTCCAGGATAATCTTTCTATCTCAAGATCCTT
This sequence comes from Eumetopias jubatus, assembly GCF_037043125.1. Classification (NCBI taxonomy): domain Eukaryota; kingdom Metazoa; phylum Chordata; class Mammalia; order Carnivora; family Otariidae; genus Eumetopias; species Eumetopias jubatus. Next base: position 194,533,912 of record NW_028274808.1, on the reverse strand, counting down.
AACTTAATCACATCTGCAAAGTCTCTCTTGCCACGTAAGGTGTATCATATTCATAGGTTCCTGGGATTCAGGCATGGACATTTTTGGGGGGACTATTGATTAGCCAGCCTACCACAACTAACCAATCAAAACACCAAATTTTCCCAGCAACAGTCACAGTGTTGGGTGAGCAAAGGGGCCCAGGTTGGTCCAATCGGGGGGAATCCTGGGACATGGGCAGGTGCTAATACGAAGAGGCTTTCTCTGCTGGCCTTGGAATTGGGGGGTGGGGGTTGGGCTCACACCTGGTCCACTGCAGCTATCCTGCTACCCCTGGGGAAGAGCTTGTCTCTGAGCAAGGGGCACCACATTGATTGAGATGCTGGCCAGGTCTACATCTGGGCTTTCCATTTTGAAAGTCGGTTGAAGTTTTTCTTTTTGTCATTTGCAGTGGGAGAAAAAAAAAGTCCTCCTAATTGTTAAAATTAATAATTTTATTGATATCTTACTTTCTACCTAGTACTCTGCTAAGAGTTTTACCTTGGATCATTCTCACTTTGTCTTCACACAGACCTATAAGGTGGTACTTGTTTATCTGTGAAGGCTTGAGGCTTAAAGAAGTCGAGTGCCCACCTCAGGGACACAGATGGCAGTCTGTTTTCAGAGGTTTAACCACTGTGCTAAAAATTACGGTGTGATGTTGAAGGAAAAGGCTGGGTAAAATGGCAGGGTCTTTATAATGAAATTGTAACAATGTCTCTATCTCATTCTCTCTCTCAAATAAATAAATAAAATCTTTAAAAAAATGTAAACAAATTATGTAAAGCAACTGTAACAAGAAAAGGAGGTATTTCTTGGGGGCACTAGGATTCCTTTGTGTGTGTGTGTGTGTGTGTGTGTGTATTCTATATATAAAAAAATAATTAGAATTTATCACTTTTTAATTGGGAAATTGTTTTTATTTGACCAGACATGACCCGTTCCCTGCAAAGCTGTGTTTGAATGTCAGTTTTGTGAAGAAAGAATGGCATATAAAATTGGGAACCTATGATGCTAATTGTGCATTGACTCTCCTTCTTCCTGGGGCTGGGGCTAGAGGTGCACATGTGTGCATCACCCATGGTGCTGCTGACACTAATAAGAAATTTACTTTTTTTTTTTTTTTCTGGCAGAGCATTGGTTGACTAGGTCTCTCAAAGATGTAACTATAATAGGGTTTTGAAATGCACTTGTTTTCTAGCAAATATAAAACTCAGATGTGTGTATATGTGTATATACACCTACTTACATACATGTGGGTCTATACATAATTTTATCATGAGAACGCTCTCAACTTGCCATTTAGATACTACTTTGGCAAATGAATTCCTCTTCGGTTTCTCCATCTCATAATGTCTTTAACTTGAGGTGACATGAACTTGACATTTTGGGGGCAGATACTGTGTACAAGGCATATTGTCAGGTCATTTGATCACATCATCTCATTTAAAAAACTGTGAGATGGGAAAAAACTTTATTTTTTTAGATGAGGAACCTGCAGCTAGGAGGTCACACAATTTGCTCAAGGTCACACAACAAGTAAGGGTAAGAGGTAGGACTCAGACTGGGTCCATCTACCTCCAAAGAACATACACTTTTCACTCTATGGTCTGCATGTCTGAAATCCTGGAGGTTTACACTAAGCATCCCATGGCTCAGTGTACAAATGTAAGCTGTCTTGGGCACCTGGGTGGCTCAGTTGTTAAGCGTCTGCCTTCGGCTCAGGTCATGATCCCAGGGTCCTGGGATCGAGCCCCGCATCAGGCTCCCTGCTCAGCGGGAAGCGGGCTTCTCCCTCTCCCACCCCCCTGCTTGTGTTCCCTCTCTTGCTGTGTGTCTCTCTGTCAAATAAATAAATAAATTCTTGAAAACACACACACACACACACACACACACACACACACACACACACACAAAAACCAAATGTAAGCTGTCTTGTGTCATCCTTACTCTTTCATTTATGCTTGCTTGTTATGATCATACAGCTTTGTATTTATACAGAACCTCATACTGAGAAGTAAGAATTAGGGGTCCATGTGGACTTCAGAATTAGATCTGGGTTTAGGTCCTGGCCCTACTAAATCCTAGCCATGCGACATTGGGCAAGTTATGTAACCAGGGCAAACTCTGGTTTGCTCATTTGAAAATGGAGAAGATACAGGGTATTTTCCGTCCAGCTTAGTCAGGAGAATATTTTGTTCTACTGGTTGTGAGTTTGAGCCCCATATTGGGTATTGAGATTACTAAAAATAAATAAACATTTTAAAAATTTTTAAAAATATGAGAAAAGGGAAAATACAGGCATACCTCAGAGATACTGCAGGCTCAGTTCCAGACCACTGCAATAAAACAAAAATCACAATAAAACAAGTACAATGATTTTTTTTAGTTTCCCAGAGCATGTAAAAGTTATGTTTATACTACACTGTAGTCCATTAAGTGTGCAATAGCATTATGGGTTAAAAAACAATGTATAGACCTTAATTAAGAAAATACTTTCTTGCTGCAAAGTGCTAACCATCATCTGAGATTTCAGTGAGTCATAATCATTTCATTAGTGGAGGGTGTTGCCTCCATGTTGATGGCTGCTGACTGATCAGGATGGTGGTTGCTAGAGTGGAAGAGGGGGAGGTCTGGCAATTTCTAAAAATAAGACGACAATGAAGTTTGGTGTATCAATTGACTGTTCCTTTCACAGATGCTTTCTATGTAGCATGTGATGCTGTTTGGTAACATTTTAGCCCCAGTGAAACTTCTTTCAAAAGTGGAGTCAACCCTCCCAAACCCTGCAGTTGTTTTATCAACTAAGTTTATGTGCTATTCTAAACCCTTTGTTGTCTTTTCAAAAATATTCACATCTTCATGAGGAGTAGATTCCGTCTCAAGAAACCAATCACATTGTTTTGCTCATCCATAAGAAACAACTCCTGTTCAGGGCACCTGAGTGGCTCAGTGGGTTAAGTAAGTGTCTGGCTCTTGATTTTGGCTCAGGTCATGATCTTCGGGTCTTGGGATTGGCCGCTGAGTCAGGCTCTGTGCTCAGCGTGGAGTCTGCCCCCGCCCCCGCACCCCTGTGCTCACTCTCAAATAAATAAATAAATAAATAAATAAATAAATAAATAAAATCTCAAAAAGAAAAAAAAAAAAGCAACTCCTGGTCTATTTAAGTTTTATCATGGGATTGTAGCAATTAAGGATCCATTTCTAATTCCAGTTCTCTTGCTATTTCTACCACATCTGCAGTTACTTCCTCCACTCAAGTCCAGAACCTCTCAAAGTCATTCCTGAGGGTTAGAATCAACTTCTTCCAAACTCCTGTTCATGTCAAAATTTGGCCTCTCCTCATGATTCATGAATGTTCTCAATGGCATGTAGAATGCTGAATCCTTTCCTGAAGGTTTGCAGCTCACTTTGCACAGATCCATCAGAGGAATCACTATCTATGCACGTATAGCCTCACAAAATGTATTTCTTAAATAATAACCCTTGAAAGCCAAAATGACTCCTTGATCCTTGGGCTGCAGAATGGATTCTTTGTCGGCAGGCATGAAAACAATCTTAATCTGATGGTACATCTGCATGAGCTCTTTGTTCACCAGGCACAGTATCAATAAGCAATAATATTTTGTTTTTTATTTTTTAAATTAAATTTAATTTTATTATGTTATGTTAGTCACCATACAGTACATCATTAGTTTTTCATGTAGTGTTCCATGATTCATTGTTTTCATACAACACCCAGTGCTCCATGCAGTACATGCCCTCCTTAATGCCCATCACTGGGTTAATCCATCCCCCTCTAAAACCCTCAGTTTGTCAATAATATTTTAAAAGGAATCTTTTTTCTGAGCTATAGGTTTCAACAATGGGCTTAACATATTTATCAAACCATTGTAAACAGACGAGCTTTCGCTCAGGCTTTGTGGTTCTATTAATAGAGCTCAGGCAGAGCAGATTAAGCATAATTTTTCAGGACCCTAGGATTTTTGGAATAGTAAATGAGCATTAGCTCAACTTAAAGTCATCAGCTGCGCTAGCCCCTAACAAGAGAGCCAGCCTCTCTTTTGATGCTTTGAAGACAGGCATTGACTTCTCTCTAGCTATGAACGTCTTGAGTAGCATCTTCTTCTAATAGAAGGCCATTCTGTCTACATTGAACATCTTCTGTTTAGCGAGCGTAGCCACCTTCACTACTGATCTTAGCTAGATCTTCTGGATAATTTACTGCAGCTCTACATCACCAACCTGATACTTCACCTTGCACTTTGATGCTATGGAGACAGCTTCTTTCCTTAAACCTCATGAACCAATCTCTACTAACTTCTTACTTTCCTTCTGCAGCTTCCTCACCTCCCTCAGCCTTCACAGAAGTGAAGAGAGTTAGGGCATTGCTCTGGGTTAGGCTTTGGCTTAAGAGAATGTTGTGGCTGGTTTGATCTTCTCTCCAGACCATTAAAGCTTTTTCCCAATCAGCAATAAGGCTGTCTTGCTTTCTTATTTGTATGTTCACAGGAGTAGCACTTTTAATTTCCTTCAAGAACTTTTCCTTTGCATTCCCAACTCTGCTAGTTGTTTGGTGCAAGAAGCCTAGTTTTTAGCTTTTCTCGACTTTGGACATGTCTTCTCCCTAGGCTTAATCATTTCTAGCTTTTGATTTAAAGTGAGAGAGGTGAGACTCTTCCCTTCACTTGAGTACTTACTGCCCCGCTGTAAGGCTACTGATGAGCCTAATTTCAATATTGTGTTCTCAGGGAATGGGGACGCCCAAGGAGATGGGGAGAGACTGAGGCTAGTCACTGTAGCAGTCAGAACACACATTTATCAATTAATTTCCCTGTCTTATATGGGTGTGATGTGTGGCATCTTCATAAAATTATAATAGTAATATCAAAGATCGATGATCATAGATCATCATAAAAGTACAAAATGATGAAAGAGCTCAAAATATGGTAAGCATTACCAAAATGTGACACAGAGACATGAAGTAAGAAATGATGTTGGGAAAATGGTGCCAGTAGGCTTGCTCGGTACAGAGTTGCCACAAACCTTCAAATTGTAAAAAAAAAAAGCACAGTATCGGTGAAGCACAATAAAATGAGGTATGCCTGTGATTGCCTCCTTGTAAGGTTGCTGTGAGCAGTCACAAAGAGATGCATCCAAAGTTTATCTCACTGGAAGCTGGGTAAGTGCTTGCTTTTTTTTTTTTTTTTTTTCCTTTTTTCTTATCCTTTCAGAATAGTTCCGTGAATGTGGTCTGATGTAGTAGTTAAATTAAATTAGATTTTAAAACCTTTTCTAGTCCCTGATTTCTTCCCTCTTTCACAAAGAATCACACACAAGACAAGGAATAGCTGGTATTATGACGAAAATATTCCATCTTTCTGGCAAAGACAGAATTCATGCCATAGATCAGAACTGTGTGGCAGGTTTCATTTTTATAGCCTGGTGAGTGGCACATTTTGCTTCTCGTGTTTGCTTTTATCTTGAGGTCAAAGAAATGATGCAATACATTATCACAAGTGCCTGCCCTTCATTTCCTGAACATCTGTGTTCAGAGCATATGTCTGCAGAGACAAGTGGATTCATCTTGCTGGTGCCTGGTCTCTTATGTGCTGGCTCCTTTGAAGCATGGTGCATTTATTTTGACTATTTCTGCCAAATAATGACAAGTTTAAGGGGAAATCAGAAAAAGAAAGTCTTTGTTTTCCATCTGGAAAGAATTCTGAGATGTTTATCAGCCACCTTCTCCCTTCTCCCTCCCAAGGTTTAAATATGTTCAAGAACCACCAGACCTGAAGTGAAAGTTATTACTACTGGCTTATCTTGAGCAAATTTTGGCTTGTAGATAAACACCCATGTAGTTTGAATTTCTTCCATAATAGGCTTAAAATATAAGAGTATAATTAGTGAGTCCTGAAGTTGAATGAATTTACAAGCATGCAAACTCCTGGGATAAGCCAAATGCCTGTGGCAATACTCCATCCTAACGAGAGGCTTTTCAGGGATTTTCTGAAAAAGGATACTCATCAGTCAGTGCCCCAACATGGTTGTTGTTAGAGGCTCTCTTTAGCCCATCATCCAGGTAAGAAGTCTGATATCTAGGAGGTGTCCTTGATACCTCCTTCTTTCTCTCCCCAGCATCAAGTCCTGTGAGTTTTACACATTTCCGTTATCTGCCAATTAGGCATCCAATCACCTTCTCTTATGTGCTGTTCTACCCTCTATCTACTCTGCAGCCAACTGTGAGTTTTTCCACACACAGAAATACTACCACATAATGCTCTGCTCACTATTGCAACCCCATTATGCAGCACCATGCCTGGCACCTGCTAGATATTCAGTAATGAATCATGGCGTGCTGATGAGTGGCTGACAAAGCAAACCATGGCATTTCAGGCAAATTTCACCTTAATTTTCCTTACCTGAGATGACTATTGATATATATATATATATATATACTATTCATGCGGACCGAGGAACCGAATACATATGATCCAGATTCACGTGCAAAGTACCAAAGACCAGCAAGGCTACTTAATTCGATAAAAATTTTATTTTCCAAAAAGAATAAATCTCTCTTAAAGACTTTTTATAAAGAAAAAGAACCTTCCTCTAGTCTTAAAACAATCTTCATTCTGGTGGGCTAATATGATACCTGGCAATGAGTAAAGTCAGGACGTGAAGATCATGTTAGGATGAGTGTCTCAAATTCCATGACACTAAAAGGTACAGGGCTTTGTGCTGGGGAACACAACATGCTAGGCTCAGGGAGAAACTTGGCACTTTATGCAACACTTTAAATTGAATGATGAGGGAAGTGGGGAAACATATAATGTTTATGCTTTCCAAAGTTTATGTTATATCCACCAAATCCTTATTTTAATTCTGTGCAATTTCTTGTTGAATTTATTTTATGTGCCTTGCTTATATCTCGATAATAAAAGAAAATCATTCACTCCTACACACTGGATCAATTTCCTACAGCAATTGCTCTAATTTGACTTTTGTTTTACAGACATGTAATTCTGTTAAGTTTCATTTCCTTAGTGAGTTTTTGAGGGAGTTTGGGCATTTGTTTTATGCGATTTCAGCATCATGCTTTATTTATGTCTTTAAATTGAAATATCTTTAAATTGAAACATCTTCAGTCTTGCCTTGTTCCCCCATATTGTGCATGAATATACATGGGAGCTGTGCTTGGGATCCACTTAAATGTTCTTCTTGAAGCCTACTGAGTTTCTGGTCCAATATTACAGGGTTGCTCCAAAAATGGATTATGATTACAGGACTCAGGTTTTTTTTTTTTTTTCCTGAAAGTTTTCAATGGCTTTTTAAATTTAACTTTCTTGAAAATTATGCCTTCATCTTATGACCAATCTTTCTCAGGTCCTGTGGCACAGGGGGGTTCTTCAGCATCATCCCCAAGTTCTAGAATTTTCTCAGTGGTGCTTTGTCCATTAACAGTTGTTAGGTGTTTTGTGAGGGGGAATGAAAACCTGTGTCGCCATCTTGGTGATACCACTCCTCCCGCCCTGTTTTCAAGTATTTTTCATGCTCCAATTAATCCTTCCCCCCGAGATCCTTCTTTCCAATATCCTAATTGAATCTGGACTCTTTGCTCCCTAAAAATGGTTTCCTAGCACCTATTCTCTGGATTGGGTTAAATTCATTACTTTCTGGAAGCCATGTCTTCCTCTTGGTTTCTACTTTCATTTTCACTGGTGTATATCCTCAAATAACTTCCTAAAATTGGATGTGAGGGTTATAAACTTTATTCATTATCGATCCAGACAGTTTGGCTGCATATAAATTTCTGGATTGGAAAAGTATTTTTTCCTTCATAACTTTGAAATTCTTTCTCTATTTTTTTTTTTTTTTTTTTTTTTTTGGCCTCCAGTGTTCCTGAGGCTCTGGCCTTTATTCCTGGGTAGAGAAACTAATTTTCTCTCTGTAAGATTGTAGGCCCAATGTTCAGTTAATAGTGTCCTGAAATTGCTCTAAGTATAGAATACATTACTGTTGACAAGAGTTACAGTGTTGTACAGTGTATCTCTAGAGCTTGTTCATCTTGTTCATCTGAGACTTTATGTCTGTTGACTAGTGACTCCCTATTTCCCCTTCTCTCCAGCCCCTGACAACCACCATTTTACTCTCAGATTCTATGAATTTGTATATTTAACAGATAATTTTACTTCTGTAAGTGGAATAATGCAGTATTTGCCTTTCTGTGACTGGTTTTATTCACTGAACTAATGTCTTCATGGTTATCTACATTATTGCATACTATAAAATTTCCTTCCATGAAGGCTGAATAGTATTCCATTGGATGTATATACTACATTTTGTAATCCATTTATCTATAAACACGCATTTAGTTTGTTTCTAGATCTTGTCCATTGTGAATAGTGATGCAATGAACATAGGAGTACTAATATCTCTATAAGATCCTGATTTTCAGGTGCCTGGGTGGCTCAGTCAGTTAAGCATCTGCCTTCAGCTCAGGTCATGATCCCAGGGTCCTGGGATCGAGCCCCATGTCAGACTCCCTGCTCAGCGGGAGCCTGCTTCCCCCTCTCTTCCCCGCCTGTGCTCTCTCTTGCTATCTCTGTCACTATTTGTCTGTCTCTCTCTCAAATAAATAAAATCTTAAAAAAAAAAAGATCCTGATTTTCATACTTTTGAATAAACACCCAATGTGTGATTGCTGGACAATATGATAGTTTTGTTGTTGTTGTTGTTGTTACTGTTGTTGATTTTAAAGCAAGTGGAAACCACAGTGGAATTTCTAGCACAAGGTGGCCTATGATCAATGATCTGGTGAATGCTTTAGATCTTTTTTTAAAGATTTATTTATTTATTTGACAGAGAGAGAGAGAGAGAATGAAAGAGAGAGAGCACAAGCAGGGGGAATGGCAGGCAGAGGGAGAGGGAGAAGCAGACTCCCAGTGGAGCAGGGAGCCTGACGTGGGGCTCAATCCCAGGACTCCTGGATCATGACCTAAGCGCAAGGCAGGTGCTTAACCAACAGCCACCCAGGTGCCCCAATAGTTCTATTCTTAATTCTTTGAGGAACCTTCTTCATACTATTTTCCATAAAGACAGCAAGATTTGCGTTCCCATCAACAATGTGCAGGGTCCCAATTTCACCATACCTTCACCAACACTTCTGCTTTTGTGTTTTGTTTTAAATACTAGCCACTCTAACAGGTGTGAGATGATATCTCATAGCAGTTTTGATTTGCATTGCCCTGGTGAGTAGTGAAATTGAACATTGTCTTTTGTTTGTTTGCTTGTTTGCTTTTTTTGCTTACCTGTTGGCTATTTCTATGTATTCTTTGGGAAAATGTCTATTTAAGTCCTTAAATAGTCTTTTTTAAAGATCAGGTTATAGGGTTTTGTTTGTTTGTTTGTTTTTGTTTGTTGTTTTACTATTGAGTTGTAAGTAGTCCTTATATATTTTGGATGTTAACTCCTTATCAGATATCTGTGTTATGGTCAACTGTTGATGCCCTCTCCCCCAAATTCACATGTTGAAATCCTAATGTCCAATGTAATAGTATTAGGAAGTGGGGACTTTGGGAGATGCTTAGGATATGAAGGTGGACCCCTCATTAATGGGATTAATACTGTCAAAAAAAGACTCCACAGAGCTTCCTGGCTCTTCCACCAAGTGAAGAAACAAGAAGAAATCCACAACTAGGGACATTTGGGTGGCTCAGTCAGTTAAGCGTCTGCCTTCGGCTCAGGTCATCATCCCAGGGTCCTGGGATTGAGACCAGCATGGGGTTCCTTGCTCAGCGGGGAGCCTGCTTCTCCATCTGTCTGCTGCTCCCTTTGCTTGTGCTCTCGCTTTCTCTCCTCTCTGACAAACAAATAAAATCTTAAAAACAAACAAAAAAATGAAATCTGCAACGAGCAAAGGGGCCTCATCTGACCACACTTGCACTCTGATCCCAGATTTCCAGCCTCTAAAACTATGAGAAATAAATTTCTGTTGTTTAAAAGCTACTCTGGGGACATGTGGTTGGCTCAGTCAGTTAAGCATCAGATTCTTGATTTAAGCTCTGGTTACGGATCTGAGGGTGGTGAGATTGAGCCCTGAGTAGGGCTCCACCCTCAGCAGGGAGTCTGCTTCTCTCCTTCTCCCTCTCTTTCTTTCCCTCCCCTTGCTCACAATCTCTCTCTCTCTCAAATAAACAAATAAATCTTAAAAAAAATAAGTAAACGCTACTCAGTCTGTGATATTTTGCTGTAGCATCCTTAAGAGATGATGAAAAATGATTTGCAAATATTTTTTTTCCCTTCCATAGGTTTCCTTTTTATTCTGATATTTGTTTCCTTTGCTGTGCGGGTTTTACTTTGATTTAATACCACTTGCTTATCTCTGTTTTTGTTGCCTGTGCTTTTGGTGTCATATCAAGAAATCATTATTAAGACCAATCTCATGAAGCTTTCTACCTAAGTTTTCTCCTAGGAATTTTACAATTTCAGGTCTTATGTTTAATTCTTAAATTCGTTTTCAGTTGATTTTTGTGTCTGGTGAAAGATGAAGGTCCAACTGCATTCTCTGTCATGTGTAGATCCGGTTTTTCTAGCATCATTTATTGGAGAGACTAACTTTTCCCATTGTGTATTCTTGGCACCCTTGTGAAAGATCAGGTGGCCATAGACTCGGGATCTATTTTGGCCTCTCTGTTCGGTTCCACTGTTCTATATGTCTGTTCTTATTCTAGTTCCATGATGTTTTGGTTGCTCTAGCTTTATAACACTTTTTGAATTTAGGAATTGTGATGCCTCCAACTTTGTTCTTCTTTTTTAGAATCAGTTTATTTATTCATGGTCTTTTGTGGTTCCTTAGGAATTTTAGAATGATTTTTTTCTTTTTCTGTAAAAAAATGCCATTGGGACTTTGATAGGGATTGCACTAAATTTGTAGATCACTTTGGGTCATATGGGCATTTGAAAAATTTGTCTTCCAATTTGTGGACACAGATATTTTTCCATTTGTTGGTGTCTTAAACAAGGAAATGAAATAATTTCTTTGATCAATCTTTTCTAGCTTTCAGTATGCAAGTCTTTCACCTCTTTAATAAGTTTTTCCTAAATATTTTATCCTTCTTGGTGCTAATGTAAGTGGAATTATTTTCCTATTTTTTTTTCAGATAACTTGTTGTTAGTGTATAGATGTGAAATTGATTTTTGCTATATTGAGTTTGTATCCTGAAACTTCACTGAATTCATTAGTTCCAATGGTTTTTGTTTTGTTTTGTTTTGTTTTTGTTTTGTTTGTTTGTTTGTTTTTAATGGAGTCTAGCTTTTTGCTATATAAGATCAGGTCATCTGCAAACAAGGACAGTTTCACTTCTTCCTTTCTGATCTCTGTGCCTTCATTTTCTTTTCTTGTCTAATAGCTCCAGCTAAGACTTCCAGCACAGTACTGACTGAATAGAAGTGGTAGGGTCTTTTTCCTGGTGTTAGAAGAAAAGCTTTCGGTTCATTGATGTTAAGTATGATATTAGCTGTGGGCTTGTTATATATGGCCTTTATTACGTTGAGGTAATTCCCTTCTATTTCTAGGTTGTTGAGGGCTTTTATCATGAAAGGGCATTTAATTTTGTCAGATGGCTTTTTCCATATCTGTTGGGATAATAATGTGATTTTTATTCTTTGTTCCATTTACTATGGTGTATTGCATTAATTAATTTTTGTATGTTGAAACATCCTTGCACTCCACCTGATAAATTTCACTTGGTCATGGGTATGATTCTTTCAATGTGCTGTTGGATTCTGTGTGCTGGGATTTTGTTGAGGATTTTTGCATCTTTGTTCATCAGAGATTATTGGCCTGTAGTTTCCTTTTCTTGTAGTGTCTTCACCTGGCTTTGGTATCAGGGTCTTTGCTGGCCCCATAAAATGATTTTAGAGGTGATTCATCCACTTCAGGTTTTTGGGAGAGTTTGAGAAGGATTCACATTGGTTCTTCAAATGTTTGGTAGAATTCATCTGAGGAGCCATCGGGTCCTGAGGTTTTCTTTGCTGGGAGTTTTTGATTATGGATTCAGTCTCCATACTGGTGGTAAGTCTGTTCAGACTTTCTATTTCTTCATGATTTAGTTGTAACAGATTGTGTGTTTCTAGGAAATCCATTTCCTCTCGGTTTTCCAGATCATTGGCATATAGTAGTTGTTCATAGTAGTGTCTTGTGATCCTTTGTATTTCCATGTTTCCAGTGGTAAAGTCTCTTCTTTTGTTTCTGATTTTATTTGAGTCTTCTCCCTTTTTCTCTTAGTCTAGCTAAGGCTTTGTTAATGATGCCTCTCTTTCTAGAGAACCAGCACTTAGTTTTGTTTTGTTCTTTTTTTCTTTTTTTAAAAAATTTTCTATCTCATTTATTTCTGCTCTAATCTTTGTTATTTTCTTTCCTTCTGCTAACTTTGGATTTAGTTCATTTTTTTTCTCACTTGTTTGGATGTAAATTTGGTAGTTTGTTTGATATCTTTCTTCTTTTTTTTAATTTTATATTTTTAAATAATTTATTTATTTATGTTTTGAGAGACAGAGTGAGCAGGAGTTGGGGGAAGGGCAAAGGGGGAGGGAGGAGAAGCAGAGAGCCCGATGTAGGGCTCAATCCTGGGACTCGGAGATCCTGACCTGAGCTGAAGTCAGATGCTTAACCAACTGAACCACCAAGGCACCCTGAGATCATTCTTCTTATTTAATGTAGGCATTCATTGCTATGAACTTCCCTCTAAATACTGTTTTTTGCTGCATCCCATAAGCTTTGGTATTTTGTGTTTTCATCTTCCTTGGTCTCAAAGTATTTTCTATTTCCTTTTTATTTCTTCTCTGATTCAAAACTTGTTCAAGGGTGTGCTGTTTAATTTCCAGAGTATCTGTGAATTTTTCAGTTTTCCTTCTGCTATTAATTTCTACTTTTGATCCACTGTGGTCAGAAAAAAATACTTGATATGGTTTCAATCTTCTTACATTGGCTAAGATTTGTTCTGTGACTTAGTTCTGTGACTTACTATGCCATCTATCCCGGAGAAAGATCTGATCATATGGTGCTGTGCCAGGGGCAGGGCCTCTGTTGAGAGGGTGTCCTCAATCTCCTTGCCAGCTTCTGTGAGTCCACTTCTTTCACTTTTCCCAAGGTGCAGGAGCCTTTCAGTTTCTGATTTCTCACAAGGGGAATTTGTTCATGAATTGTTGCTGAATTAGTGTGTAAGAGGAAGGAGGGCCAAGGCCTTTCTGCACTAGCATCTCATTAACATCACTTCTGAAATTTCTTAAAGTTATAGCTAATGTGGGCATTTAAAAAAAATTATCTTGCTTGTCATTCAGTAGGTCTTTTTTCATTTTATCAATTTAGGCTTATTGAAGAGGAATTCACAAATTTATCCATTCTTTTTTTAAATATTTTATTTATTTGAGAGAGAGAGAGAGAGAGAGAGCATGAGCAGAGAGAGGGGCAGAGGGAGAAGCAGACTCTCCGCTGAGCAGGGAGCCCAATGATGCAGGGCTCAATCCCAGGACCCTGGGATTATGACCTGAAGGCAGATGCTTAACCGACTGAGCCACCCAGGCGCCCCTTACCCATTTTTTTGAAGTACATTTTGATGTTTTCACAAGCATATACCATTATAAATTCGCCACCAATATCAGCATATGGGATACTTTCAGCACCTCATACCTTTCTTAATCCCAAGTTCCTCCTCTCTAGCCCGCGGCAAACACTGATCTTATTTCTGTTACTATGGTTTTGACTTTTTCAGAATGTCATAGAGAGTATATAGGCTTTTATGTCTCATTTCTTTAACTTAGTATAATGCTTTTTAGAGGTATCCATGTCATTGAATATATCAGAAATGTGTTCCTTTGGGTTGCTGTAATATTCTATTGTTTGGATGTACCACAAATTTGTTTATCCAATCACCAGTTGATGAACTGATAGTCATTTGGGTTGTTTTTGGATATCAAATAAATACAGCTGCTATGAACATTTATTTACAGGTTTTTGTGTGGCCATATGTTTTCCCTTCCCTTGGATAGGTAACTAGGAATGATATTTTTGGGTCATATGGTAATTGCATATTCAAATTTATATGATATTGCCAACTTGTTTTCCAAAGTGGAGGCCCCTTTTTGTTCTCTCACCACTAGTATATGAGAGTACCAGCTGGTTTGCATACTCCCCAGCACTTAATGTTTTCCACTTTTATATATCTATTTTCTAATTTTAGCCATTCTAGTGTATGTGTAGTTGTGTCTTGTGATTTGGACTCTTTCTTTTCGAGGATTCACATTTCCTTCAGTTCAGGAAACTTTTGTTGTATCATTTCTCGGGCAGCATCATCCCCTCTCTCATCACTGATACTGCTTTTCAGAATTCCTTTTTGTCTGATGCTGGGCCCACTAGATTGTCTCTCATCTTCTTCTCTATCTTTTTGGCTCTAGATTCTGTACAATTTCTTTGACTTTATCTTCAAGCTATATATATATGTATATATTATATTATATATGTATTATATATAATATTATATATATATTATATATTTTTTCCTTTAATTTTATCTGCCTTTTTTAAACTGCCAAGAATGCTTTCTTTTTTCTTTCTTTCTTTCTTTCGTTCTTTTTCTTTCTTTTTTTAAGAATTAATTTACTTATTTAAGAGACAGCATGAGAGAGCACAAATAGGGTGTGTGGCAGAGGGAGAGGGAGAAGCAGGCTCCCTGCTGAGCAGGGAGCCCAGTGTGGGGCCCAATCGCAGGACCCTGGGATCATGACCTGAACCAAAGGCAGACATTTAACTGACTGAGCCACCCAGGCGCCCACAAAAATGTTTTCTTGTTCTCTAATGACTTTTCCATGGCAGCTGATTCTTGGTTTTTTTTGGAAGCAATGTGTCCTTAGATTTCTATCAGGATACTAATCAGATTCTGCCTCCTGGTTAGAACTATCTGTATCTCCTAGGGTCTTTATTTCCCAATTATTTAATCTCAGTCTTTCTCCATCACAGTTTCCATCACACTTTCTCCATCACATTTCAGGTCTTTCTGTGTTGTCTAGTTGTATTTATAAATTAGGCACAAGGATGTTTTCTGGAAGTTCTGTGTGCAAATGGGTACCAATACTATATACAGAGCAATGGCAAGTGCGCTCACTGGCTTGGGTTTTCTACTGTCCACCTGTACAGGGAAAAAGGATGCAGTTAATATTTATTAAGAATTAACTATGGGCTTAAACACTTTCAAATTATAGCAATAAAAACAATGAACAGTTATATAGTGCTCATCATCTGCCTGGCCCTCCTCAAAGAACTTTTCATGTAGTCATTGAATTCCGTAACAGCCCTGTCTGGGATGTCTGTTGCTATTATTCCTCTTTAAAGATGAGAAAATTGAGGGACAGAATGGTTAACCAATGCATCTAAATTTGCACAGCAAATGAGTGGCAAAACTGTGTTTGAAACACAGCAGTCTGGATCCAGTGTCTGCTCCTGAACAGTGTGCTATACAGACTCTCTGACATTGATTCCTCCCTGAACCCTTCCAAGAAATCTGTGAGGTGGGCATTATCAATGCCACATTTCAAAAGGAATTTTGAGGCCCAGACAGGTTGAATGACAAACCTTATTCCACATAGCTCATGAATGGATACTGACTCCAAAACTTGCAGTATATTGCCTCAAATTTGTCCAAAAAATAGTAACTTTAAGCACCAATAAAGATTTCTTGACAATTAAGTCAATGTTGATTTGAAGCAGGGTAACATTTGAACTCAATATTTTGGTTTAAATAGTAAGAACAAAAAACTCTGTTACTAATGATCTGTACAAACTGTCTCTTTTACTTTGGAACCAACAATTAAGATCTGAAATATCAATTATGTTGTTTCCCAATAACGCAACGGATCAATAACCTTCATTTGGTGTTCTTCTTAATTACTGCGTGGGGGTATCTGCAGAAACATTCTGAACCAGATCTTGCATATTAATCTCAGCACATAGTTCTTGCTCCTCACAATGGAGCAATCAGACCTTGATTAATGTTAGCATTAAACTAACTGCTATCTAATCAGTTGACAAAACGCTGGTTTTGACTCTAGTTTCTGTGGTCTGTTTGTTTCAGATGTTTCTGATTGGTGTTTGCTATGGGGAAGAATAAGGAAATAAGACATACATTATTCATTGAAGTGAATAGAAGGATTTTGTGATATTCCCTCTGGCTTTGACAGAATGACAGAGCAGTAACTCAAGGCCTAAATGTAAACCACCACTTTCCCCATCCTGCTATTTTTGTAAGAATAGAGAATTTAAACCAATCATCAAATACGTAAAATGTCCCTCTAGAATTCCACATCATGAAAAATGATACCACCAGCCACCCAATTAGCCTAGGGGAATAAATTAAAGGTAAAAACAAAAATGAAAGAGCGTCTCTTTCTTCTCTTCCTTGTACACCAGATTCCTTCAGGTCATGAAATCATCTTTTTTTCTTTTTTTCTTCTCTTCTAGTTAAAAATGGCACTTGCCATCTTTTTTCTTCATCTGTTTTCATGCCTTTGTAGTCATCCATTCCTGTTTCCATGTTACCTCCATGTGTCAGTCCTCAGTGACCTTCCCAAGACATAGTTTCAAATCATTCAGCTCATGTTCAAAATTTTCTGGTGGCTCTCTGGTGTTCCCGCTAGCTATGTAGAGCTCCAAGTTTCAGTGAGGGTGGCTCTGGGGCCCAAGGGTGCCTGAGAGGGAAGCTCTTCTCCCACCTTTAAGCAGAGCTTTTCCATTTGTATCTGCTTTATTTAAAAGGGATTCTGAATAATGTTTCATTTGAAAAGTAAAATGGTCTGTAACTGAAAAACAATTTGGAAACTACTGGTGCACAGGAGAGAGTCTGCATTCTCTCCTACAATATACATATTCCATACTATGTTATTCAGTAACAGAGAAAGTCATCCATGGAGTGGTGCCTGACTTCAGGCAATTCATGTTATGCTCCTCATTCCAGGATGCCCTTTAAAGACTTAGAATTATTGTAATTTATGTGCAGCTCACTGGACAACCTGTGTCTTCTCATGTCTTCTCCCTGCATTGGCATATTTGATTCCTTTGCCTAGAATCTCCTGCCTCTGCTGGTTTGTCTGGAAACTTCTATTTCAGTCTTCAAGTCTGAGCTCAAGAACAACTTTCAGGGAAGCCTGTCTGATCCTCTGGTCTGTCACTGTCCCATAGAACAGTGTACAATGACGGGAAAGTTCTACAAGATGCACTGTCTCCTTCAGTAGACATTGGCCACACATGACTGTCAAGTCCTTGAAACATGACTCTTGACTGAGGAACTGAATTCTTCATTTTATTTATAAAACAATTTCAATGACTTAGATAGCCAAACATGAGCAGTGACTACTGCATTGGAAAAGCTGCTCTAAGTGAAACTACCCTGAGACTTACTTCTGTTATAGCACTTTAAAAACAAAACAAAACAAAAACTCAAAAATCCAAAAAACAAAGCAAAACAAAAAAACCCTTCATTATACTTCACTGACATTGGCTTTCATTCTGCTGGTCCACCAGCATATGTGGGAAGGGCTGTGTGTTTGCCTGCATAGTGCAGTGTTTGGGTCATAGTAGGGATTACTTGAATATTGAATGAATAGGTGAAAAGCAGCAGCATAATCAAGCAGGAGATGTGTCACATTAAAGGAAAAAAAATTACAAGGGCTTTACAATTAGACCCTCCTTATTTGGAGTCCAGAATGTTTCACTTAGGTGGTGAATGATCTAGGCTAGTTGCCTTTCCTGAGTCTAACTTTCTTACCTATTTAGTGATTTAATGCAAAATTTCCCCTCATTAAATTTGTTGAAAGAATTAAGGGAGTGATGGTATATGAATCATATACAAGTTAATTAGTTAATATTAATCCTTTTCTCAAGATTACCCACTGTATATTTAGCTCCTTTATATATTCTGAAGCATATTTAAATTACCTGCAATTCAAAATTCTAATAATAGAAATGTTTGAAAAATCCACACCAAGAAATAACAACTTGTAATGTATACTAACAGCCAGGGAATACTTTTAAAAGGACTGCAGCTGGTGAGTTGCAGAACCAGGTAAGCACAGGTGTGTTCCCAACTTCAATGAAACCAAATCCACCTCTATGTGGGTAAAAGTATTTGCAGAAGCATGCCAAGTGACAGGTGGTGAGCTAAACCTGCATGACTAATGGTGGGAGAAAAGAGAAAGGCTGAGGGAGAGAGGCTGTTGGTGGAAACACAGTGATTTATTATTCACTGGGAAAAATGCAGTGTCAAGAAGTATAGGGTCTTGGCTGACATCAGCGCTCTGAATCAATTGAAACAGTTTTATTCGGGTGAGCGGCAGCCAGAAACAATTGTCCACCTTTGTCATCACTTTGCATGCCTAAGCACAAAATGAAGCGAAGGCTGCCATCAGCAGAAGGGAAGGAGGTCATCATCGCAAAAAAGCGTTCAGGTCTTGTCCTATGTGTGGAGAGACAGAAACCCTGAAAACACTGCAATGACATCTATAAACACACACACAAATGCACGTGTGAAAATCACCTCATCTCCAAATCAAAGCCGGAACTCATCCCAGCACACCCTAGGGGCGAGCTAGTGGCATGGCTTTCATCTGCGCCAACCAGATTTCCATTTGAAGTCTGAGCAGATTCAGCCGTAGGAAACCAGCTGTCATTAATCTAATCAAGGTATTTCTCTAGTAAAGCAACTTTGGTAACTGGTAACTCTCATGTAATTACTAACTTTGAAAGCTGATGAACCCAACTGTTGCCGGGAATGGCCAGCAACCCCTGTACTGACGGATGAAAGATTACTCCAAACTTTACTATGAGAAAACAGGAGAAGGCAAGGGGGTCAACGCTCAGAGATGAAGACCCTTTGCTCTTCTTTGCTCCTGCCTTTTTTCGTCCTTCAGGATAATCAAGAATCTTTATCACTGTTTTTCAAGCATGTGATATGTGACAAGGGGTCTTACTGGAATTAGGAGGATCTGGTTACAGGGAAGACATGATATGCTATGCTAATCTGAGTGTTTTACGAGTTCTGCTAAACGTAGCCTAGGGGACAGTGCATACATCTCTTAGATCACAGGGCGGCTGTTTGGCCTAAGAAAGCTTTGGGGAAGGCAACTCCCCTCGGTATTCCTACGGCAGAGTGGTCACGCAGGCATGCCATCCCATAGGCCTAAGGCTTCTCCAGAACCTTCCCTTACCCCCAGCGGCCTCCGTGCTACATTTTAGCAAGCCAGGTATTACAGATGATTTCATGCTCTACATTAACCCCAACAAACTGTAACATGTGCATATCTGCAAAACTACACTTTCATTATCCAGGAGGTTTTTCTTTCTTTCCATTTTGTGATATTCCTCTTCCATTTTAAATCTCTCCTCCTATGGATCAACGTTGACCAAAGGACTGCAGTTCATTTCCTTGTTTTTGTTTTATTGTTTAATTTGCTATCTGAGGTATTTCTTTTGCCAGGCATACAACTAAAACATAATTTTAAAGCATCAAAATCATTGAAACTGAAATCAGTTCAACTTAACAATGAATTACAAGAATAAATTGCCTTTTTTTTTTTTTGAGAGAGAGAGAGAGAGAGTGTGTGTGTTGAGGGGAGGGGCAGAGGAATAGGGGGGAGAGAGAGACACTCTTGTCTGAGATCATGACCTGAGCCAAAATCAAGAGTAAGACACTTAATCAACTAAGCCACCCAGGAACCCTGCATCAATTGCCTTTTATATCAGAAGCTTTGCTAGGCACCAAGAAGCCTACTCAGTAAGATTCACCTTCTACCTGCAGTTGGCAGAATTTCTAGGTATAGCCACCAGGAGTCCATGCTTTAATCCTTGGAAACTGTGATTGTGTTATATGGCAAAGTTGATCCTAAAAAGGGATAATATCTTGGTATGCCTGATCTAATCACATGAACCCTTAAAAGCAAAGACCTTTCTCTGGCTGGTGGCAGAAGACAGAGACGAAAGTCAGAGTTTCAATCAAAACATAAGAATCGATATACTATTGATGAAGAGAGCCCCGTGGAAGGCACCTGGGCAGCTTCTAAGAGCAGGAAGTGGCACTGAACTGATAGTCATCAAGGAAACAGGAACCTCAGTCCTACCAACCCAAGGAACTAGATTCTGCCAACTAGAATGAGTTGGAAGGAGATTCTCCCCAAAACCTCCAGTGAAGAGCTAGGCTGGCTGATATCTTGATTTCAGCCTTAAGAGACCCTAAGCAGAGAAACTAGTTGAGCTCACGGGGACTTCAGACCTATGAAACTGTGAGATAATAAACAGGTGCCATTTCAAGCCACTATGTTTTTGGTAATTTGTTGCACAGCCGTAGGTAACTACTACAGTATCCTTGCAGAGCACAGAGTTTAGTAGGAAATGAAAATATCTGAAGAATAATTATAAGGCCGTGTGATATATATTGGTATTGAGGAAAACCAAAATGTGCTATAGCTGTTCAGAGAATGGTGGGGCTCACTTTTGGGGCATCTAGATGACGTTTGACTTCAGATGTGAAAAGTGCATAGGGGTTTGGCAGGCAAAGATAGAACAGAAATGTTATGCGGGCAGAGAGCACAGCATCTGCAAATAGCCACTATCAGATTGGTTCTTTTGGAGGCAGACTTGGAGATGGGGATTCCTGTGCAGGAGTTTGTTTTGTTGTTGTTGTTGTTGTTTCATTTTTTTTTTTTTTTTTTCAGGAATGCCCTTGGAATGTCTACCTGCGGAAGGGAGATAGAGGAAGCAGGTATTCGGAGAGAGAGAATTTGAGTTGTGACTCGGCCCCAACAAAGTCTTCAGCCAACCCCAGGGAGAGCTCTGGAGCTGGGATGGCTCCCTGGGGATGTCCTGAGTTGAGGAAGGGAAGCCAGGACTTCATGCCTTTGTGTGGATCAGTCATGGATGCAGGCTGTCCTGTGGAAGAAGACGTGACTTTGAGTAAGGCAGTTTTCTATATTTGGGACCTATTCCCAGTGAAGGGGGACAACCAAGAACTTCTGCCAATATACATTTCTGAAGTGGGGACTGGTAGATACACACAGAGGCATGGAGGAGTCTGTCCTATTCAAAGACCAGTGAGAAATTTAGTGTAGGTAAGGATATGCCGAAATTTAGAGAAGACTAGTAAGAAATTATTCTATTTTTCAAGAGTTTATTTATTTTGAGAGAGAGAGAGATCTAGAGCACGAGTGTGGTGGGGGGGCGTGGTGCAGAGGGAAAGGGAGAAGCAGACTCCCCACTGAGCAAGGGGCATGAGACAGGGCTCCATCCCAGGATCATGACCCTAGCTGAAGCAGATGCTTATCCAACTGAGCCACCCAGGCGCCCCCATAAGAAATCATTCTAGAGAAATGAGTGGATCAGCTTCATGGAGAGCCCTGTACGTCAGGCTAAGCAGACAGATGTGTGTTCTATTTGTCCCTTTATAAACCATTAGAGGGTTTTAAGCAGAGGGGTGACTTGGATTTTTATGAGTTAAATGTTCTTGTGGCAGTGGAGATAGAGCAGGTACCTGATTTAAGGCATAAGGAATGGAGGAAAAAAGGGAATCAAGGGATACTTAGAAGAATTCAACAAGGTTGGGTTTGAGGTGTGGGGGAGAAGCTGGACTTGGGGATTATCTTTATATTTTATATTTATGTTGGGCTCCTGTGATATATTTTACCATCTGAGCAACTGAGTGTATAGTGGTGCCATCTATTCAGCTAAGAATAGAGGTGAAGTAGATTCAAAGGTAAAGATAGTTTCTGTGTTGAACATGGTTTGGAGGAGTTGGTAAAGCTAGAAATAACTGGTAGGAAGTATAGAAATGGAACAAAGGAGGCAGAACCACAGTAGTGATGGGAATGCAAATGTCAGTGGGAGAATAGGGCACTTACTAAAGTCTCAAGAGGGTTAACAATTACCCAGATAGCTCATTGACCACGAAGAGAAAGTGACTAAGATAGAACCTCAAGGAGGCAATATTTAAGAGGTGAGTCGAAGGGAAGAGGAGAAAGAAGAACTCTGAAGGGGCCTGAGGTGTAGGAAGACATGCAAAGGCAGGTGGTATCCCAGAAATCAAAAGGAAGGACATAGGAAAGAGTAAATGGTTGAGAGTGTCAAACGCTAGACCCATCCATTGCCCTCATGGAGTTTACAGTGCAATGGAGGGATGGACGTGAACTGAAAATTACACACACACACACACACACACACACACAACTATATAATTACTGTCATAGTAATTATACATAGTGTAGAATGCTAGCATAGATTGTATTGGGAAAGTCTGACCTTGTTTGGAATATCAATGAGAACTTCTCCAAGGAAGTGATATTTGAATTGAAATATGAAGGATGGGTAATATTCTGGGTTGAATTTATTATCCCTTCCCCCCAAATTCTTATGCTGAAGTCCTAAATCTCAGTACCTTGGAACATGACCGTATTGGAGACAGTGTCTTTAAAGAGATGATTAAGTTACAATGAGGTCATTGGGGTGGATCCTCATCCAATACAACTGGTGTCCTTATAAGAAGAGATTAGGACCCAGAGAAGGTGGCCATGAATGAACCAAGGAGAGAGGCTGCAGAAGAAACTAACCCTGCCAACACCTTGATCTTAGACTTCTAGCTTCCAAAATTGTGAGAAAACACATTTCTTCTGTTTAAGCCAGCCCATCTGTGCTGCTTTCCTATGGCAGTCCTAGCAGACCGATACAGCAGGAACCCACCCACCAGAGTGGATTGATGAAAATGTACAGATGTGGATGAAGTCAAGGGATATCTGACAGGTAATATGAATAGCACTTGAGGGTGATGAACTGGATATTGGGAAATAAGATTGTTGTATGTGGTGATACGGATCAGGACAGCAGTTTATAGTGAGTGGTGGTCTGAGTCCAGGATGTGGGAAGAATGGAAGGAGTGGAGGTTAAGATGAAGAGTGTGGTGAACACACTTGAGTGGTCAGTTGGTCAGAACACGTTTGACCTTCTAGTCCGCAGGGACTGGGGCTGCCTTTTCCTTACAGAATGGACAACTTAGGTGAATGAGATATTCTACAAGGAGGTATTTCTTGTTGCGTTAAGTCATTAGAAGGAGAGATATAAACTTTATGAAAGTATATAAGCAGGCAAGGAAGTTTATTGGCCTATAGTTTGGGTGGTTATTACTAAGGGAGGGGTTTTAGGATGGCGACAAGAGTGTGATGAGCTGAAGGAGCCACATGAGGGGGAGAAACAATAGCAGGAGAGAGAAAATCAATAGGTGAAGTCAGGATGTAGGTGAGGGAGCACTTGTAATCATGAGCCCACCATGTCCGATGGTCCTGGGAGAAGGAAGGTCATCTGAGCAGGTAGAAAGAGCCCGATGTTTGTCATTCTGGAGCCCAGCAGAAAGAAAGCCTGCTCTCCCTTTATGAACAGCATGCTGAGCACCACACCATGCAGCTTGTCTGGGGACAGCTGCCGAGGCCTGCCGGGCTGCTCCTGCCAGGGCCCTGGCTTCCTGTGGAGCTTTCATGATGGCATAGGGAGGCAATGGGAGGCTCAGGAAGTCTGGAAGCTACAGCTCTCAGGGGTGGAGGGGCCGCCTGGCAAGGACCTGGGGTCAGGGAGGGGAAGTTTTAAAGTGACAGCGCTCATCCACCCAACACACATTTGATGAAAGCCTGGTGGGAATAAGCATCATCCTGGGTTTGGAGACTCTGGGGGGTCCCCAGTAGAGTGAAGGTGTTTGCTCTCCAGAGTCGGGTTGCATTATGCCTCTCCCTCAAAAAGGTATGTCCAAGTCCTTACCCCTGGAACTGTGGAGGTGAAGGTATTTAGAAATAAAGTCTTTGTAAATTAAACGAAAAATCTCAGCATGAGCTCATCCTGAATTTAGGGTGGGCTCTACATCCATTGGCTATGTCCTTGTAAGAGAGAAGACAGGGGTATTTGAGACAAAGGCACACAGACATAGAAGAGGAGGCCACGTGAGGACGGGGACAGATATTGCAGTGGTGTACCTACAAGCCAAGAACACCAAGGACTCCCCCAGCCACTAGAAGCTCGAGAGCAGCCTGGGACAGAGTGTCCCTCTGAGCTTCTAGAGTGAACCAACACCACCAGCACCTCGATGTTGCTTTTAGCCTCCAGGACTGTGAATCAACGCATTTCTGTTGTTCTGAGCTACCTCGGTTTGTGGTACAACAGCTGTTACAACAGCCCTAGGAAACTAACATAACCTCTAAACTTACATTTTAATAATGGATGCAACAGATAAGCAAGTAAATACAGCGAGGAATGTCCAGATCTTTGATAAATGTATCTAAGAGCTAATCTGGAGGATGTGGTTGACTCTCAACCTCCTCTGGACCCTCCCGGGTGTGATCTGAAACCAGACTCCTGTGTGCAGAGGGCAGGGAGCATCAAAGAGGGAGGCAGGCCACTCCGGGTTGGTAGGCGGCAGGTGTAACAAGCAAGGAAACTTACATACGAGGCTAGTCAAGAGGAGTAGATTTCTACACCCACCTACCAAATCTTAAAAGTTTCTATAGAAGCTTAAGTGGTGTTCAGTCACGTACACAGTACAGATAGTCTTAACACCACATTGTTATCTCAAGGCTGTGTCCTTGGGGCAGCTTCTGGGAGCGGGAAAGGCAAGTGAAAGACACATTCTAAGGACAGGGGAGGACAAGGGCCAGCTCAGGGGTCAACCGGAGGTCATGTCTTTCTAATGACCTCCCCCAACATTTGTGATCAAAGCAGAGGTGGGAGGGAGGCACACATAGCCTGAGATATTCAGAGAAGGGCCCTCTAAGGAGGCAACATTTGAGCAGGGTGAAAGTAGTGGTTCTGGGGAGACATTAAAGGAGGAGGTGACAGTGTGGACAGGTGCCCTGAGTGGAAGAGGGCAGATGTGTTCAGGGGGGAGAGAGGGGGGTGGGGCCCGAACCCACGAGGCGGCTGCGACCAGCTGCAGAGCAGTTGCAGGCCATGGCACAGGTTGGCATTTTATTGTTAGGAGTCTAGAGCTTGGGGACAGCTGGGTGGCTCAGTTGGTTAAGCATCTGCCTTTGGCTCAGTCCATGATCCTGGGGTCCTGGGATCGAGCCCCACGTCGGGCTCCCTGCTTAGCAGGGAGCCTGCTTCTCCCTCTCCCTCTGCCTGCCTCTCTGCTTACTTATGCTCTCTCTCTCTCTCTCTGTCAAATAAATAAAATAAAATCTTAAAAAAAAAAAAATCTTAAAAACCAGCCAGCCAACCAACAAACAAAAGACCGAGTCCAGGGGTTAGTGCTGGAAGAGAGGGGAAAGCAGAAAGGCTCAGGGTAGGCTATGGGCAAGTCCTTACAACGCAGAATCTGCTTTTGCCGAGCTAGTGGAAACTGCAGGGAAAGGGCAGTTTGCTCTTCCCATTCGTGCCTATGACTGGGTAAGATTTCCGTTGGCAAGAGACACTAACCTACATTTCCGATCCTCCAATGCCACACGGGCATGATGCCTTGTGCCGGGCCACTGCTCAACTGCTTTTATGAAAGTGGGGCCCAATTCAGCAATGTGGCCCGATGAGAACAGCCAGGGGGTGAAGACCGAATGTTTTCATTTTAGGACATTCAGAAAAGAGTTCTGGGGCTTATATGTTAATAATCACAGGTACAGTGATTACATGGCTCCATGCGTATCCCGTGGGGTCCCTGTCAATCCTGTGATTTTCTTTGGTGGGGGCCAGAATTGCTGAGAGAATTAGGAAAGACTTGTTGGGTCTTTCCCTGGGGGATGACAGTAACTACTCAGAGGAAGAAAGCCATGAATATTTTTGATGAACCTACTGCGTGCCGGACATTGTGCTGGGTTTGTTGCACACAGTAAGTCACTTACCTTTTCTACCCCCTAGGAAGTTGGCATAAGACTCTTGAGTCCTACAGGGGTTGGGTGATTTGTGCCGGGTCAACCAGAATGGAGCCACAAGTCCAGGCCAGCTGGACCTCAGAGCTTGTAACCTTCCTGGTGCCAAGCTATAATTCCACCCCCCTGCCAAAAAGATCCTGACTCAGCAGATGCCACATCACACCTCTCTACATATGCCTCCGTTTCCTCATCCGTTAACCGAGAAGACTGGACACGAGAGCTGAAGGTAAGCTCTGCTCGGGTTTAGAGAGCCCGGAGCTTCCCATTTATGCCACCTGCGCTGGTACATTTCCTGCATCCAGTATGCAAAGTGAAACATGTTCGTTCTCGCTCTGACTGCTCTTGTTGTAATTCTTATCTTTATTGCTACTCCTGCAAGGAGGAGTAAATCATTATGTGTGTATTTTTGTTGGCTTTTCCCCCCCTCTCTCTTTCAAAGTTAATTGGGTTACTTCTATGTAATTTTTTACAAAGTAAATTTCCAACTACCTTTAACCACAAATTAGTCATCACATTGAGCTTTTCAGGGTTATATTAAGTCATTCGTCATAGATGCTGCCGATAATAGTTAACTTAGGCTAAATGTTTCCTCGTTCAGGGTATTTATCACATCCTGTACTTGCCAGGTCTGTGGAAATGAAAGCAGGCAGGGTGCGAACTTGTTCACGGGACGTGCAGGGTAATGAATGAAAGCTGGTTAAGCTGCCAAGGCCTCTGTCTTTGGGGGATGGTTATTACTGGCATTAAACCCTTCGTCGGCATGTTTCATCCCTGAATGATCGAACTGGCAAAGAGGATGTGTACAGAGGTTCCTAAGTACATACGGAGGATGGAGGAAGAAGCTGGGCTTTCCACTCTGGGAACCAAGATTTCCTTTGACCTCGGGCCAATCCTGTGCCCTCCCTCAACCTCTAGATCCTCACTTGTGATGTGTGGACTGGAACCTCGACCCCACAGGGCTGTTGTGAGGTTCAAATGAACTTGTGTCTGTGAAACACAAGCCCAGTGCCTAGCCCTTAGTATTCGGCAGATTTTGACTTCCAGTCCCTTGACACCTGCCTTGAAAGTAATCTCCGAAGCATTCAGCTGGACTGATTATGACACACCTCACATCCCTAGTCTTCCATGCTGGATGGGTCTGCAGACTTGGGCCTCATATCTGCCTCATGAAAACATATCTTCAGGGGTACCCCATGAATTAATTAATCTGGCTTCTCATTCTGGTTCATCCTAATCCATTTTGTTTTGTTTTGTTTTGTTTTGTTTTTAGGAAGTACCTTTTGACACTGAGTACATGCTTTCATGCTCTCTGCTATTCACCATCTGCCCAAGCCCTTACTCTGGCTTCATGCTCTCATGTATGAACTGGCCTTTAGTGCAACACTTCATTGACTTCCATGACACTAGGAATAATATACAAATAACTCCAGGATCCCTGCCATGGCCCACTGGCCCCATGTCTGACAGTGCTGAGAACATCCTTCAACTTCTCTTGCTATCTCCTTTCCCCTTTTCCATCCACCTCTAGAAACAGGCCTTCCTGTGGCTCCAGGACCCCACCAAGCTCACTCCCACCTCAGCTCATTTGCTTCTCCTTGCTAGAACCTTGCCTACCAGTTATGGCTTGTACTTCCACCAGCTTCACGTCTTGGCTCAGATGTCATCCCCTTAAAGAAACCTTCCCATAGGGGCGCCTGGGTGGCTCAGTCGTTAAGCGTCTGCCTTCGGCTCAGGTCATGATCCCGGGGTCCTGGGATCAAGCCCCGCATCGGGCTCCCTGCTCGGCGGGAAGCCTGCTTCTCCCTCTCCCACTCCCCCTGCTTGTGTTGCCTCTCTCGCTGTGTCTCTCTCCGTCGAAAAAATAAATAAAATCTTTAATAAAAAAAAAAGAAACCTTCCCCTAACCCCCTGTTTAAGGTAGTACCCCCCACCCTTGCTCCCCATCCTCTCAGTCGGTTCTACTTGTCTTCGCAGTCTTTATCATTGCATTATATGTCGACTATATCTTGTGCCTGATTTGTCCCACTATAGTATGAGTAATATGATGGGAAGGAGTTTCTGTGTTTTCCTTTGCCCTATATCCCCAGCCCTAGACAAATGCCTGACACACAGTGTATATGATATAAATATTTGTTAAGTGAAAGAATACATAAACACACTGACCTTTATCAATAACCACGTCATGGAACTTGGAATAAAGGGAAGAGGCAGATGAATGAGAGGCTTGTCCCCTCAGTGCATTTTCCCTTTGAATGATGATTGCCTTGCTCTATCAGGTTGGGGGTATTATTCCCATTTTACAGTAAGAGAAAAAAGAGGCTCAAGGATTAGGATATTCAGGTAAAAGGATGGTGCATAAAAGTGCCTCCATTTCTCTAACAGTAACTGTTCCGTAAGGGCTTCTTTAGTGAAGAAACAATTTGTTATATAATCTAGGCCTGGGAACTATGTTTAATCTTCTGATTCTTGGGTTTATGATTTTTATTGTTGTTGCTATTATATTACTAATTATTATTTTTATTACTCCTTGAGCATGATATCATAATATCAAGTTATCAGTATCCTATATCATAACATCAAATATCATAAACTCTCCAAGGCCATCTGAATGAGGACATAGCATATATTCTGTAGCCACACAGGATTCCGTTGATGGAATGCAGAAAACTAGATGAGAGGTTAGACTCACACTCATGCCAACTACACTACAGCCACTTCTGCTTCCTCGTTCTGCGCTCTCCTTGTTCGTGTGAAGGAGCCGAGGCTCAAGGTCACACAGAGGCAGAACTTACATAAGGCACGAGGTCTACAGAGTCCCTCAAGCTTTCTGTCCATGACGAAGTACTATTCTGTTCTTTCTTTCTTTATCACAAGCCACTAACAGAGTACCTGGTATTTAGTAGGTCTTGGGAAATGAATGACTGTATGCTTACAACACCAATTGTGCCCTTTGTAGTTGGGTCCCATTAATTCATTCACTGAACACATTTTTACTGGACTCTATTTCCCAAGACCTCAGCTGTAGCCAGGGGATGAAATGGTGGGGGGGGGGGTGGGACAATAGGCAGGTGTCCTTGCCTGCGGGAAGCTTCCATTCCATTCTCACATCAGTACAATATACATTGTTGCAGATGCTACTTTCTCTACATTGACTCTGGGAAATAGAAAATGAGAATGCTTGATTTAATATTTTTCAGTTCACTGCTTTTATTCCAAGAACAATTTTCACTCCAATTCTCTGGCCTTACCAGTGCTACTGAATAGAGATAATTCTTAAACACCCAGCAAAATGAAACACATGGTTTCTTTCTTTTGATGAATACATAATAATGTTTTTTTTTAAATCTATTTTTGGAGACAACCTTTTTTTGTACAAACAAATTTTATATACGATGTTTTAAAGAAAAGAACAACCAAGGCATATAAACAAAACGCTTTTTCTTCATATATCAAATGGTTCATAAAAAAACATTTAGCTCTTGTTAAAGAAGCCATAGTGCTCCCTAATTACCATCAAGTGTTATCTCTTAAGCTCACCACATAAGGTATCTGCTTTAAGACAGAAGATAGCATAAATATAGTAGGCTGAGCCTGCACATTAAAAAAGAAATCAACTGGTCAACAGATGTACAAAAAGTACCTACTACATGCAAGACAATATTCTAGAAATTGATGCACACAAGAGAGACTTCATCTTTGCCATTAAAGAGCTTACATTCCAGGGAAGAAACAAAATAAACATGTAACCAGACATAATTGATGAGGATAATGTTAGGTCCTGATAAGTGTTATGAAAAAGAGAACATTGACCTATGTGTTCAAGAGGGACTGAAGGTGTTGCCTTAGCTGGAGGTGGGAGTCTCTGAGATGTTCTTGTGTTGGGACCTGAGTACTGAGAAGAGAGTCACGTGGAGATGGGAGGCAATGGGAGGAACAACACATACAAAGGCCCTGAAAAGAATGCACGTGTTGTGCTGTTCCAGGGACAGCAAGAAGGGCATGTGGTTGAAGCTTGGAGGTGAGGGAGTGAGTGGCCAGGGGTGAAGTTCAGGACACAGGCAGGGGTGACAACCCAGAAGGCCTTGTAGGGCACAGGGAAGAGCTCAAGGAATGGTTTTATGCAGGGAAGATCACACTGGCTGATTATAAAGCTCTCTCTTGCTTCTGTGTGTATAACAGCCTTTAGGGCACACCCATGAGGAGGGGGGCACCAGGGAGCATGATGGCCCTGGATAGTGCTGGCCTGGATTCAGGTTTCAGTGTTAAAGGTGACAGGAAAAGACAGGGTTGGAGGACGTTTGGAGGAAGCACTCATAGAGTTTACTGATAGACCAGTTTGGGGTAAGAGAAAAGGGAAAAATTCAAGCATTGCTGCTAGTTTGGGGCTTTAGGAACTGGGTTAATGCTGGTGCCATTTCCTGAGATAGGAAGGCTGGGGGAGACGGGATGTGGGGAAAACATGTGCTCTGTTCTGGGCCAAGCAAAGTTTTAGATCCCATCAGATAGCTCACCAGAAATGCTGAGTTGGCAGTTATGCACAAGAGCCTGGGACTCGGAGCCATCAGGGCTAGAAATGCATATTTGAGAGTCTTTCTGTATCTGTGGTATTTAAAGACAGGAGGCGGCATAAAATCACCTAAAAAAATAGCACAGCCACAGAAGGTAAGGGGTTTGGGAAGGGAATCTTAAGACACTCCAAAATTCAGGGATCTGCTGGAGAGGAAGGAGACAGCTTAACAAGACAAAACGAGGGATGATTTAGGAGCAAAACAATGTAAGGAATATATTAATTCCTAAATGTCTTTCCCAATTAATCCTTGTGAAAAATCATCGTGTTCTCCTTTGTCCCCGAGGTAGCTTGCTCGGCATCCCTTCTGGTCCTGGCTTCACCTTCAACTACATCAAGTCAGCAGGTCCAGATTTTCTAGTTCTGGCCTGTTTCTACCTTGATGTTCTTCTTACAGATTCTGGGCCCTGCCCTGTTTTGGGATTTACTTCTTAGACACTCACTGTGGATATCTGTGAGCTTCAAGTACTTGTAGGTGCATCATCAGGGTGAGAACCACAGGCTCTCAAACATAGAATGGGAAGTAACAAAAACAAAGCACTGACTATAAATATGGAAATATCTCTGGCTATGTTCGCTCATGTTTACATCCAGCAAGAGTTTCTGTGTGTGCTTTGGGGACAAGTACAGACTGTAGTTGTAATTTTGGGGTCTTCTCTGACTCCGATGCCTGGAGGGGAGAGGTGATGTTTTATAGGTGAAAGGCCATGAGTCTCTGGGAGAAAGACCTAGACCAAAATGTCTTATGATGTCTGTAATAGATTGGTGTACTTAATTGTCCAAATGCGCCTCTCTCCTAGACGATTAGTCCTGCATAGGGTAGGAGCCATGTTTTAATAATAATAACAGTAACAATAATGAAGATAAAACAGCGGGTATTAATAGAGGTTATGTCTGTGCTAGACACTGTATCATGAAAAGCTCTGTTTAATCCTCAAAACAAACTTTAGAGGCAGGGGTTACTATGATCTCCAGTTTTCAGATGAGTAAACAGGCTTATAAAGTTATAAAGGCATTCCTAAAATCATATAGCAAAGTCAATGCCAAATAGCACATTAAGATTTGTTCCGACTGTGATTTAAGCACTGGCTTAAAATATAGCCTTAGAATCAAACCAACCTGGGGATCTTGTTAAAGATACACATCCTGGTTCAGCAGGTCTAAAGCAGGGCCCATGACTCTGCATTTTTACCACCTCCCAGATGATGCTGGTGCTGCTGGTCCATGGACCATGCTGCCTTACTCAAAGCATCTACACCCTACTCCCATTTGCCGTACTATGGGAGTCCAGCAAATGCCTCTTGACAGAATGAACATGGGGAGAAGAGACCAATAGGAGTCTTCCCTTCTGCTGAGGGAAACTCAGATCTAATGGGGCCACCTGACCTCGACATTTCTTAACTCCCAACTAAGGAAGGAGAGATTTCAGTTCTCTTGTTTTTGTGATTAGGTCTTACACAAGACTGAGTCGAAAGGCATTTCAATCCCATCTTGGCTAAAACTTTAAACTAGAAATGAAAGAGATCGCGAATTGGGGCAAGATTATTCTAGTCCCCACCACTGCGTATAAGATCAAGGAGGACTTCCCCTGGCTTTCTCAGGCTTAACCATAAATTACATTTTGTGTGCGTGCATGGCAATTTTTTCCCTCGCAGTATTTTCCTCCTCACTACACCTGAAGTCCTTATAACTTTTTCTCCCTTTCCTTCATGCTGCTCGTAACAGAGGCTAAGGTTTCTCTGCTTTGCAAAGGGAAAAATAGGAAGCACAGATATTTTAAGTGGTTTCCCAAGGTCACTCTGGGCATCAGAAGTGAAAGGTGAAAGAAGAACGTAGACTCCATGCTCCTGACTCTTGGTCGGCATGCTCTCTCCCTCACCACACCACTCTCCCTGGTGACAGGCCTTCTTTCTCAAGGAAACAGAATGCTGAGCAACGAGATGGAATTAACAACCTTAAAAACTTGGGGGTGGAGGAAAGGTTTCTGAAGGACAGGTTATACCGAAACTCGACTACACCATCCCCTTGAATTCTCTAACGTGTCCTTGTGGCTGGACTTCCAAGTGACCTTTCAGCTTCCACCTGCCCAGTGACCCATGGATAAGGGTTACTGTTCTCCATCCTACCAACCACTGCCACAGAGTCTAAAAGAAGCTGTACAAACAAAATTTTGGACACATGATGGAGTGTTTAAGATGACAGTGCCCCTAAGTCAGAGGTGTGTGTCTGATCCTTTAAAAATGGTCCAGAGACAATAAGACAGTCTGTCAGAATGAAGCTGGACCTTGCTGTGCTCTGTGTTGAGTCCTTCTCTTTTACTTCTGCCTTTGTCTGTGCTATGTCTTTTTCTTCTTTTGTCTAATTTGGGGTTTTTATTTTATATATGTATCTATACTGTATGACATAACTTGGGGACCTGGCATGTCATTTGACTTGTCTCTTCTAGACTCTATCCGAACCATTGAAACTGAATCCCAGCTTTATCCAGTTACTACCATCAGGAGCACCTACTCTTGGTTTGGCTCTCGGCCCATAGTCTCATTTCATCATTGGCTCAGGACAGGATGTTCAAATGTGGAACCTGGAGCTTGGTTCATTGAAGTCAGTCTGAATATAGCACTTTACCTATTCTACCCACCACTTCCTTGGTTTGTTCCCTGGCATTATTCACAAATTCAAAGCTCTCTGGTCAGGGGGGAGATTGAGGGACCAGCTCTCTTTCATGGTCACAAGAGTGAGAGCATGAACACACTAACGGGTTACACAGGCCAGCCAGGGGCAAATGGGTCTGGAGATTAGGAGCAAAACTAGTCCCAAGGGGGACTGTCAAGGGTCATAGCAGATTTGGCAAACCCACCCTCAGGTTTCTGGAGCCAGAGATAAAAACTGAAGCAGAATATCCGGAGCCAGGTAAACACAGGAATAAAGCAGGAGACATGAATGAAAGAGGATTCAAGACAAAGGCATTTGTGCCCTCGTGTGCACAACGCCAGAGGATTAAGAGCTCCGTTATTTTGGGACTGGCCAGATTAAAAACACGGCATCTCAGCAGGTACCAGATCAACTTCCTTTCACTAGATTATAAACTCTTGAGAAAGGGGAATATGGTATAATTATTTTGTATCTGCCACATAAATTAGCAAAGTTCTTAGGACACAGAGAGCACTTAATGTACACTGAATTACCTGTCTCCTATATACTGCTTGACTTATGAAGCCTACTGTTCTTTTGAGAAAAGATTGTAGGACATGGCCCTCAGTGAAATGATGAACTCTATCAGTTAACCTCATACAAGACTGATTTCAAGGAGTAAAGTGTAGTCTCTAGAATCCATCTTCTCAGGCTTGAGTCTAGCCTTGCCACTTGCTGGTATATGTGCATATATATGTATATACACATGCACAAACACACATATTTATATATATATATACAGGTAGAGAGAGAGAGTTTGAGAGGGAGAGAGAGAGAGGCTTGTATGAAATTGTGTAGTTAGTGTCGGTAAGGTTGTCTCTGCATCTGATCTGGAACTTGAAATTTACAGGGAACACATTCACAAGGGGAAGATCATGAACAGGCTAGACTAAGACCCACAGGCATGACATGGAACTCCACAAAGATGGACTGAAAACCTTGTCTGTTCTTGCTGCCTCTGACCTGGGTTGCAACAAGAGTGTTCTGCAGAAACCAGGGCCATTTGTTTCAGAACAAAACACACACCTGCTCTAGCACTCAGAGAAGCTGAAAGAGGGATCCAAGGGAAAGTAGAGAAATTGCAGACCCAGCTGCTGCTTCATGCCAGTGAGGAAGTCAGGTGGTCGGTCACAATGAACGTGAGCAACAAAATGGAGGCTGTTTCTCTGTTGCCCTCCAGAATATCCCAAGAATCTTTTTTTGTGGCTGACCCTAGGAAATACATAGGAAAGGGAATCCTGGGAAATGTGCTTCAGCCTAGCAGAGTTGACAGATGACAAAGTCATCGCAATGACAGATCAAATAATTTTAGGTAACTTAGTAATATGTGAAGCCAAGTCAAAATCTTCCTCATCTAAAATTTACGTGATCATCGTGGCAGCAAATTAGAATTGGAAGACAGAGATCTTAGAGTGTGAAGGTTTCAAGCTCTTTAGTGTGGGGGCCACGAAGCCATGGGATTTGTCTTGTATTTATTCTCCCTTGTTAAGGTCAGTCAAACTTGTTTCCTAAGCAGCCCAGAGCTTGTGCAATTGCTCTGTGAAGTCATGAAGGACCCAGGCTCTTCTAGCTTTCCATTCCACCATATGTGGCACGTAGTTCTCATCTTTGGGGTATTGAGATGGATGCTCTGCCCCAGGCATTGATGCCATCTACCAGGTGGAAAGAAGGAGTTAGTGAGGAAAAGGGGAGTTCCTTTGGTTGGTGGGGGGTAGTTTTCCTGGAAATCAGCAGGAGATCACAGCTTTTGTCTCACCGATCACAACAGATCAAATGTCTACCTGTAGCAGCTAGGAAGGCTGGGGGCTGGTGTTTTGGGGCTTTCTTTTCTTATAAACACACTACTGCTCCAAACAAAATTACGGTTGTGGTAGTATGGAAGAAGTGAGGAGAGGTGGATATTGGATGGGTAACAGGCATTGAGTGCCCGAGGGGAAAACACCAGGAAAAAAACAGGGAGATCAGGCAGGAAACTTCTGAAGAAGGAAGAGCCTGGAGACTTGGAGGGTGGGCCATGGATGCGCATGGTTGGAAGTGGTGGTGTCAGATGCATTGTGGAGGTAAAGCGACCAGGATTGGCAGATAGATTTTATGCTCTGTGGTATGGAAAAAAGACAAAATCCCATGAGCCTTGATTTAGGATAAGGTTTGGATGTTGGGCTGCCTGGACCCAGTGGTCGTGTCACAGGACTCGGGACACCATGCTTCACTCTTTTGCAATGTTGCACTGATGCAGCTGGACATGAGGAAGGTCAGACAAAAGCAAGGAATGGATGCTGGATTATTCAATTCTAAAGGATGAAGGAATGGGGCCACATGGAGGTGGGCGTCGTGGCTGTTCAATGGATGAAAAGTGATGTACAACTAAAAGTAGGAAAACCAGGTTCGGGGGTATGGCAAACACCCAGCATTAGCTCTTACCACCTGCCCCTGCAATGACCTGAACTTCTCTTGAGACTCAGCTTCTTTCTGTCTAAAATTAGGGAGTGATAACTTTATCATCTTAAGCTTGTTCTGAGAATTACTTGAGATCTTTATAAGAATGATTTCTTTTTCTCCCTTGGTGCCTGTCCTGGGGAAGGAAGTACCCTCTTTTCTGAAGCCCCAGGAAATTCCGATAACAGACTTACACCATATCCTAGAGACCATCTGATGTTATGGAAAGGGCCACACTTTAGCACACATAGATAGGGTGTCAAAACCTCCTCATCAGCAATGTGACAACTTGTGCCGACCACAGTCTGACAAATGCAAAGCAGAGATAATGACACTGACATCATGGACTCCCTGAGAAGCTCACTGAGAGCTAGGTGGGAAAACTAAGTAAGCTTAAATAAAATATAGCGATAAAATCTCTAGCCCAAGACCTGGCATGGGGGCAGATGTTTATTCTCCTGCATCGAATAAATAGGGAAACATTAGCAGAGACAGATTATTCAGTTTAAGATGACCGGGTTTTCTGCGATGCCGAGTTCTTAACCCACCGAAGCCTGGTGGACACATTCTTGCTAATCCCACTCTGGTTTTGTTTTTTTGTTTTGTTCTGTTTTGGGGTTTTTTTTTTGAGAAATTCTGGGTCTCATCCTGGAACCTCTCCTTGCTGCTGTCATAACCCTTTGGAATTAGGAGGTCTGGAGACTGTCAGTGGAGAATAACCCATGATGTGACAGTCAGTGTGTTCTGCAGCACCCCACAAATATGATAAGGTCTGGAATGATGCAAGCAAGGGACTCGAAAGAAAGAAAGAAAGAAAGAAAGAAAGAAAGAAAGAAAGAGAAAGAAAGAAAGAAAGAAAGAAGAAAGAAAGAAAGAAAGAAAGAAAGAAAGAAAGAAAGAAAGAAAGAAAGAAAGAAAGAAAGAAAGAAAGAAAGAAAAAGAAAGAAAAAGGAAGGAAGGGAGGGAGGGAGGAAGGAAGGAAGGAAGGAAGGAAGGAAGGAAGGAAGGAAGGAAGGAAGGAAGGAAGGAAGGAAAGAAGGAAGAAATGAAGAAAGAGAAAAGAAAGTGAGGAAGAAAGAAATTAGCCAGGATGGAAGGGATGGATTTCCCTTGAGCCACATTTCAGTGGTGAAATAGTGAGTCATAAAAAGAGACCTGTATTTTAAATGACACACAAGGGACGCCTCCCTGTTCCACCTGATAGGACTCTCAGCACAGATCAGAACTGGGAAGGCCTGCCAAGGCAACAGGCTGGTTGGTGGCTGACAGAAAGATTGTCAGGGACTTGAGTCGTGCCTTACATTTAGAAAGCTTCCTGTCATCAGACTAATCACTGAGCCTTTTCCTTGTGACTAATGGGTAGTTTTCTTTAATCTCCAGAAACCTCTGATCAATTAACTGCTATTTAAGCCAATCAAGGAAATTGAGATATTGGGTTTAATTAGCTTTCTGAAGGTTATACACAGTATCAGTCAGCGGAGAATCCTGAAGTGGAACTCAGGGCAGAGCTGGTAGATGTGCCAAGAGTGAAAACGAAGTGACATGCTGGTGGCACCAAAGATGTGAGCAGACCCCTGAGACAAGGCATTCCTGCCCATACCGGGAAACCAGAGGTTCCTTTTTTATGTCTCCATAAAGGAAGCCAGTTTGAACAATGAAGTTTGAATGATTAAGCTTTTTGTTTCTTTGTGTTTGTGCTCTTTTTTTTTTTTAAGGTTTATTTATTTATTTGAGAGAGAGAGAGAGAGAGAGAGAGAGAGAGAGTGGGGGTGGGGTGTAGCAGAGGGAGAGAGACTCTCAAGCAGATTCCCTGCTGAACAAGGTGGCGCTCCATCCCAGGACCCTGAGATCATGACCTGAGCCAAAACCAAGAGTCGGATGCTCAACCAACTGAGCCACCCTGGTGCCCCTGTGTTGGTGTTCTTAAGGCACGTTTCACTTCAGACATATTTGTCTCTAGCTCAATGGATGGTCTCATCAGCCCTCCACTTAACCTCACTCTGTGATTGGGAGGAATTAATGGTACAGCTGGTTTGAAGATCTGATGGTGCAGACTTAAGCCTAGAACACCCTCGAGGATTTTAGGCAGAGCCAAGCACATGTAAGGGTAGTGATTAGACTTTAGTATTACTGTTATCTGCCCCCAAATTCTATCAATGCAAACTCCTTGGTATTACAAAAACAGTTTATCGTTTCTCTATCCCTCTTATTCTGGATGACTGCTGAGATAGGGTTAGTTCCCTCTTCTTGCAGTTTTTGGTGGCAGTGTGCAGCCCTGTCTGCCTTATCTTGCCAGGGCCCCCCAAATCAGCTGTGGTTTGACACCTCTTCCCCAGAATTCTTTGTGGTTCTGACAAGCACCTTACTCAGTTGGTTTACCTGCACACAAGTTGCTTTTCTTGACAAGAAAGGACTCACTCAAAGGGATGCCTGCCCATGTTTCTTGGCCAGTCTAAGCATGGGACACATTTTGTTTCTCCAGCTGTGGCATTACAGAAATCCTGGGAGTAGATCTCTGGTCTTGGCATCTTTGATTGCTGTATGAGTTTCCTAATTACTACTGTAACAAATTACCATAAATTTAGTGGTTCATAACAACACACATTTATTAATTCACCCTCCCTCTCTCTCCCCCTTCCTCCCTGACATTCTTTCTTCCTAAGAGATATCACAGGGAAAGGATTATAATTTAGATAGGGGCCATAGAGCAGATTTCTTTATGGGAAGCTGCGTGATGTCAAAGACTTCATTGTGTGCTTTTTCTCGATGGGTTCTGATGAGTTCCCGTGGGGATGTTCGTGCTTTTATCCTCATCTGCAGATGTTATCGCCCTCATTGCAAAAGCTCCATGGCCTGACTAAGGCCATTTACTCATTACATGAAATCACACCCCAGATCTTCCAGCCCCCAACCTCCTTTGATGAGGCCACCACATCTCCCTGGTCCCCATTCCACTGTTGATGTAGTTTCCTTCTGAAATTTCTAGTATGTTATCATATCTCTGCAAACATCTTTGGAAGCTCTTTATTTTTTTGCCTGGAAGATTAACAGACAGAATACATGGTTCTTG
Source organism: Eumetopias jubatus (assembly GCF_037043125.1). Lineage (NCBI taxonomy): Eukaryota > Metazoa > Chordata > Mammalia > Carnivora > Otariidae > Eumetopias > Eumetopias jubatus. The sequence continues at coordinate 194,495,195 of NW_028274808.1, read as the reverse complement.
AAATTATTATTGATGGAATTTTCATAACCAGGGTCATGGGTTGGTGCTATGTATTACTGAAGGGGCACAGTTTTCTTTTCTCTTTTGCAAAAATAAGTGGAACAAAAGGAAAGTCGATGGTCTGGGATCCATGAGAGTTCACACTCTAAACCCTGGGAGTCCAGCATCCAACTTGCAGGCCTAATGAGAACTGCTTGCACGGGACATGGCTCCACCTGAGATTCTTAGTACATTAAACATTTTTCCTAATTAGCCAGCCCACATGAACTCAGAGGCTAGCAGGACTTAGCCACCTGCTCTGACACTGCGTGTGTCTCACTGACACCACAGACAAGAGGCCACGAATCAGTGAGTACTTGTCATTGAAGCTGAATGTTGCATTTGGGACAGCCCGAATTGACCTTCATTACAGTGAAAGGGCTGAGAACAGAAGGCGTAAGGAGGCTGAAGAGAGAGGTTGGATGGTCCAGGAGAAAGAGAACAGGTTCTGTCTTAGAAGTAGATAGTCCATGGCTTTTGTCCAGTTCACAACATCTTCTGAGGACTTGGCAGCAGACTATACTTTTTATCCAATTCCCAAGCTCTGTGCTATGTAATCCTGTGACTCTGGTCATAACTGATGATGGTGTGGGGCAGTTTCTGGCCTAGGGTGACCATGAATATGCTTGATATTATCAATACGAATCACTTATGATATCATTTTGCAACAGACCCACCAGTGGAGACATTTCATATTGGATGAAGACAAACTTACTCACTGACACACTGTTTATTGGAGCATAACATTGTGAAGGGCAGTGAGGAATTCAACTGACACTCCTTCATACCAATTCCTCTCTCCTCATACCTCCAGTACTTCCATCCTTTTCCTTACATTCAGCTGATGATCTCATTTCTAATTTTACTGAGAAAATAGAAGCTCTCGGAGCATTTGAACAAACTTTTGAACAAGCTGCTTCAACTCTTCAACTTTTATATCCAGCTACTGTCACACAGACTCATAAATTCTTTTTTCACTCCTGCTAATTTCTAGAGATAAATTGTCCGTGTTCCTCTCTATGGCTAACTCCTTTGTGTACTGGATCCCATCCTTTTGTGACTGTTCAAGGATGTCACTCTTTGATGGCTTTCCCCTTCCTCCACAATATTTCCCCTTTAATTCCAGAACATTATTGACATAAAAAATATATTATTGTTTCTGCCACCTTAAAACAACAACAACAACAAAGGGGTCCCTCCTGACTCCACTTCTTTCCCCAGTTATTACAGTTCTCTCTTCCTCTTTGTAGGAAAACTTCTCAAAATATAGATCAGAATTCAACTTCCCTTGGCAAGAATAACTCACAGGTGGTGCTGTACACATTCTACTGACCACAATAATTAGGTGGGCCAAGTTCAGTGTTGCTACTCTTGACCAGTGGGTTCAAGTGGTAACACTGATTCCCTCATTATAAAATTCCCCATCAGCCTTTGATTCAATTGTTTCCTCCTAAATCAATAATGTTATTATAGTTTGCAAATACTTTCTCTCTAATTTTACAATATCATCCACATTTTAGCTCAAATTCTTCTCTGAGGAACTTTTATTTGCCATATATGGCTACTTGATTATACTTAAATACAAACCCATACAGGCTGATGGCGAACTTTGAAATGAAGGCATTAGTGATTACCACCGGAAATTCACTGGTCAAGTTTAGTGATATTGAACTTGGCTCGTCTTATTATTGTGAACAATACCAAAGGCACAGCCCCACCCATGGGGTACTCTTGCCAAGGGGGCAGAGGTGTTGAATTCTAATCTAATCACAGCTCCAGAACTAACTTACATTTATAGGAAAGAAAGAAGGCAAAGAAACCAGTTAAATATCACCACAATAAGCAAAGAAACAAATAAAGAATATCTGATGATCATATTGCCCAAATCAGGATTTTCTTGAGAGTCAAAAAAGGTGCTATTAAACTCTTGTCTGGGAGGGAAGGTGGATAGAAACCAGAATAGTCACATGTAAAATGAGAAGTTTTACTACTTAGAATATGAATACTCTAAAGGACAACAGACCTATCTTTCACAAACCAGTAGTTTAGGGGGAAAAAACAAAAAGACTTAACAGATAAATGTGATGAAGAGATATTGATTTCTGGTTTTATAGATGTGTGTGTGTCTGTTTTACAACAACAACAGCAAAAACAGCAAACTATAAAAAGACCATATCAAAACAAACGGGGAATCCACTTATGCTCTAAGTATATGACCATACTAATGAATTAGTGATAATTTTCTTAGGTGTCATAATGGTATTCTAGTTTGTAGGATTATGTCCCTTTTCAATGGAAATACATGCTAAAGAATATAGGAATGAAATGGAGTTTTGGATTTGCTTTAGTACACTAATACATTTTTAAAAAGGACTGAGTAATCAATTATAGAAGATAATTGGAAATTGTTGAATATGGCTACTAGATATGTAGATTTATCAGACAATTTATTCTACTTCTGTATACATTTAAATATTTCCTAATAATATTAAAATAATAGATAATGTTAAATCTCTGGAGTTTCTCCTCTGTTCTAAGGGATGATGGACCTTTTGCCATGAACTCAGGAAAGTACTGCACTCTTAGAAGGGGCATTATCCTGGCACATTTTGGATCTCTGCATCCTTTTCATTAGATCCCAACCCAAGAAACTCGGGACTATTACTCCCTTTCAGCCAGTAAGAGCCTAAAAAGACAATACCTGAACTTGGATTCTAGCTCTATGAACATCTCTGTGGACATTGGCAAGTTCCCTTAAACTTAGGATTCCTACAATATGAAACAATAAAATGAGTGTAGTATGGTTTTGGGAAAGAACTAAAGGTAATGTGCATGAAACACTCCTGTAGGGCCTGGCATAGGTCACGTGGTCTCTCCTTATTTCACTTCCAGCAGAGTCAGAACCAAGACTTAGATTCTTCTGAGTTACACTAGATAATGACAAGAGCAACCAACCACGGGACAAGTGGCTGCCTATTGTTTTCTTTTTTTTTTTTTAATTTAAATTCAATTAGCCAATGTGTAGTGCATCATTAGTTTTTGATATAATGTTCAATGATTCATTAGTTGCTTATAACACCTAGTACTCATCACATCATGTGTCCTCCTTAATGCCCATCACCCAGTTGGGTGCCTCCTTAGTGCCCATCACCCACCCCCCAACCCCTTCCTTTCCAGCATCCCTCAGTTTGTTTCCTGGAGTCCAGAGTCTCTCATGGTTTGTCTCCCTCTCTTATTTCCTCCCCTTCACTTTTCCCTCCCTTCCCCCATTGTCCTCTGCACCATTCATTGTGTTCCAAGTTTGAGTGAAACCATATGATAACTGTCTTTCTCTGATTGACTTATTTCACTTAGCATAATACCCTCCAATTCCATCCATGTCGATGTAAATGGTATATATTCATCTTTTCTGATGGCTGAGTGATATTCCATTGTATTTATGGACCACATCTTCTTTATCCATTCATCTGTTGAAGGGCGTCTCTGTTCCTTCCACAGTTTGGCTATTGTGGACATTGCTGCTATGAACATTGGGGTGCATGTGTCCCTTATTTTCACTACATCTGTATCTTTGGGGTAAATACCCAGTAGTACAGTTGCTGGGTTGTAGGGTAGCTCTATTTTAATGTCTTGAGGAACCTCCATACTGTTTTCCAGAGTGGCTATACCAGCTTGCATTCCCACCAACAGTGTAGGAGGGTTCCCCTTTCTCCACATCCTTACCAACATTTGTTGTTTCCTGACTTGTTAATTTTTGCCATTCTAACTGGTGTAAGGTGGTATCTCATTGTGGTTTTGATTTGTATTTCCCTGATGGCAAGTGATGTGGAACATTTTTTCATGTGTCTGTTAGCCATTTGAATGTCTTCTTTGGAGAAGTGTCTGTTCATGTCTTCTGCCCATTTCTTGACTGGATTATTTGTTTTTTAGGTGTTGAGTTTGAGAAGTTCTTTCTAATCACGTGATTGTTAGCGGGAATTTAAGTATCTATAGCTGCTTTTGACAACACATCCTCAAGTCCAGTGAAGTTCATTTGGGGAACAAACTTAGTTCCAAGTTAAATAGAATTACAACCTCTGGAAATGTGATGTTGATTTTGGAATGGATTTAAACACACATATATACACACACACTCACGGAGGTTTTCAATATTGCTGCCTAGCACAGTAAAATTATAAATAGGATCAACAATATTGCATATGCTTTTTCTAATGCTGTCTCATTCTATTTAATCAAATTGAAATTTAAAAAACAAACAAACAAACAAATAAATGATAAAAGGAACCCAGAAAGAGCACATATATTGTTTCTTTTTAAGTTTAAAATAGACCCCTGGGGAAAGAATCAATCTATTTCCCCTAATTAATCAGAGGTTTTGGTTGTGCTTGTCTGGTGGTCTTCCTCCTCTTTCACCTGGGCACCAAAAGCTGTTTCATTAACTTAGTTATCACCAAGATAGATGTTGTTCTCAGACTTGACTCCCAAAGAACCTCTTTCTAGGATACTACGTTATTTGTATAGCATTTGTTCTAGTATACCTATCATTTCTGTGCCTGTTGTTATTGTTGAGTGTCCAACATCTTCCATTTCCTAAGAAGCGCCACAATGACAGCAATTTAGGTGAGGCACACTTACAGGAAGTAGGTCTGCCCATCCTTGGCTGTGCTCCATGGTGAGGCCAGGAGTTCTGTGCTCCCTACTAGGCTCTTCTTACTTCTCCAGGAAGGACTGGGCTTGGAATCCCTCCTCTTTTGCTAGATGAACATGCTCCAACACTGTATCTTTAGAAAAAACTTCAAATTTGTGGTATGCTTTCTAGGGTTTTGATAATCTTTCTATTTCCCATCTAGCCTCATCTTCAGCCACTCTTCTAGAGATAATCTTCACTCTGGCTTGAGAAATGATGAGCTCAGAGCCTCCTCAGAGATTTTCTTTTATGTACCAAACCTCTCTTCTCCCATCTGCCCAGCTAATTTTGACTCCTGCTGTGGTGCCTACCCCTCCCTTCTTCCAGGAAGTCTTCTGTGTTACTTTCCTGGGACCGCTGAAACAAATAACACAAATTCGATGGCTTAAAGGAAGACCTTTATTCTCTTACAGTTCTGGAGGCCAGAAGTCTGAAGTCAATGTCACTGAGCCTTTCAAGGTGTCAGCAGGGCCACAGTTCCTCTCGAGGCTTTAGAGGGGAATCTGTTCCTTGTCTCCTCCAGCTTCAGCGACTGTCATCATTCCTTGGTTTTCTACCTCATCACCCCAGTCTTGAAGGCCAGCATCTTCAAATATCTCTCTGCACCCCTACACATTGCCTTCTCTTCTGTGTGTCTCCATGTCAAATCTCCCTCCGCCTTTTTCTTGTAAGGATACTTATTATATATAGGGCATACCTAGATAATACACAATAGTTTCTCCATCTAAAGTTCCTAACTTAATAATATCTACAAAGCCACACTTTCCACATAAAGAAATATCTACAGGATCCAGGAATGAGGACCTGATATAAGGGGGTGGGTATTATTTGGCCTGCTATATCTTCCTTGTTCTGAAGATAACTCTATCTCTGCTTCCCAGGCTGCATTATGAACCTCTTATCTGAATATTGATTTGAAACCTTGTTCTTAACTTTATCATGGTACATGATGACCCTGTTGATATTAATGATAATTGAGATATATCAGTTGCTTACAGTATATTGGGAACTACTTTAAGAATTCACAGATATTATGTCAGTTAATTCACCAATTTTAAGATGTAGATGCAATGTTCATCCCCATTTCTCAGATCATGGAACTCAGGTACCATCTAATAAGTGGACTTGGTGAGATTTGAACCCAGGCAATCTGATACAGAGCTCGTGTAGTGTTGCACTGTGAATATTGATTCAACTGCCACTGCCCCAGGTTACTGCAAGGGTCCTGGAAGCCAGTCAACATCCCATCTTGTAGTACATAGTGGATGCTCAGTGATACTTGGGAAACACATTTAGAGACAGATTCTAAACTGGCTCTATACTTAACCAGATATGGGGCCTCAGACGTATATGCAAACCTTTCTGGTCCTCAGCAATTTAATTTAGATGTTGGATTTTGCATTATAGTTATGCTTGTGAACAAATCATCTCAAGAGTCCATTTGAGGCCTAGACTCTGGCTATCGGATTAAGGTGACTGGTTCACTTTGTCTATATTGTTGAGAATGGTAATTGCACAATTCAGGGCACTGTTAATGATTTATCATACTGTGGGAATCAACTTTTGAAGTAGAATCATTATTGAATGTCTGTGTCCCAAAAGCTTTAGGGGAATCCCAGAAGCATTGATAACATGTGTTTGCTTCAGATGGGCGAGTTACTTTTACTGCTGGCAGTAAAGACTTTAGCCCTTTTTGGATTTTCTGGAAAGACTGTTTTATTCTTTTATTGCCTGTCATTCCTACGCCTAATGACACAGAATCATTTCACCCAGGTGACCTACCCACATAATAAATGAATATTAATATCTCCACACTTGGGTTTGAGGACCCAGGTCATACACCTATATAACATTCTGCCAATGGGTTAATGAAATGTGAATCAAATAAATTCAGACATTAACCTCAGATGTAAGAGTTGTATGCATGCACACACATTCAGTGCCTTCTACACAAGTCACTTCATAAAGCATTTCTCAAATACTGGGATGTGAACTTCTAGACACTCATAAATATTAATTGATAATAAAGGGAAATGTTGAAAAAGTTATCAAGAGCATTGTATAGTGCTGACTTGGCCTCTGAGAGCCCTCAGAAATGCTCTTCAGTTAGAATAATAATTATGGAAGCATGAACCAAATACAAGACTTTAGGCTAAACTCAGAGTAGAGTGGCTCATGATTAATTTTCATTTTCATTAATGTGTATTATGGTCATATCAGCAGTGACATGTGGCTGAGAGATGTTGTCTTTTAGTGGCAAAACTGTCTTATGTTACATCAAAAACTAATGGTGTAATATATGGTGATTAACATAACAATAAAAAAATAAAAAAACAAAAACCTGTCTTATGTTGTTGCTGTTGTCTTGGTGTGAGCTCCTGGTAAGAGATGATGCTCTCACATGCTCAGAAGCTGCTTACTCAGGCTTTGGAGCCAACGTCTGGATTCAGATCCCAGACACTGTTGGTTAGTTGTTTGGCCATGGGGAAATAGCCTGGCCATTCTTCCTGCAAGTTAGGGGAACAATTCTAGGTTTGGTGGACAGATGAGATGATGACCAGGGGGAGAGTCCATAGGACCACCTTTCCCATAATGAGTTTCTATAAGAGGCTCTTGAGAGAGAAATGCTTTGAGAAAACCTAATTCTCAAATCCACACAGAAAGTCACTCTCTTTATTTTTTTATTTTTTTTTAAGATTTTATTTATTTATTCGACAGAGAGAGAGAGACAGCGAGAGAGGGAACACAAGCAGGGGGAGTGGGAGAGGGAGAAGGAAGCTTCCTGCCCAGCAGAGAGCCCGATGCGGGGCTCGATCCCGGGACCCTGGGACCATGACCCGAGCCAAAGGCAGCTGATTAACGACTGAGCCACCCAGGCGCCCCGAAAGTCACTCTCTTTAATACCAATTTAGGCTTTGGCTCCAAATCTGTATCTGGATTTTTTAATCCTATTTTTTTTTTACATTTTTGTTGAGATATAAATCACATACCATGAAGTTTACCTTTTTATAATGTACGATTAAATGATTTTTGATATATTCTTAAAGTTGTGCATTGATCCATAATATCTTCCTCATCGTTTTAAAAGAAACCCATACCCCCGAGCAGTCACTCTCTATTTCCTCCCTTCCATCATTCCCTGGCAACCCCTAATCTATTTTCTGTCTCTGTGGATTTGCCTATTCTGATAACTTCACGTAAAGGGTGTTAAGTGGCCTTTTGTGTATGGCTTCTTTTTTGTTTGTTTGTTTTTTAAAGATTTATTTGTTTTTTTGAGAGGGGGGTTAGGGAGGGTCAGAGGGAGAGGGAGAGAGAAAAATCCTCCAGCTGACTCTCCGCTGAGCATAGAGCCTGATGCAAAATTCCATCCCAGGACTCTGAGATCATGACCTGAGTCAAAACCAAGAGCCGGACACTCAACTGACTGATTCACCCAGGTGCCCCGTATGGCTTTTTTTATTAGCATAATGTTTTCAAGGTTCATCCAGTTTATGCCATGTATTAAAACTTCATTCCTTTTCTTTTTTCTTCATGTGGAATCTAAACAACAAGACAAATGAACAAAGAAACAGAAGAACAGACCCTTAAATACAGCAAAAAACTAGTAGGTGCCAGAGGGGAGGGTGGTGGTGGAATGGGTGAATAGGTGAAGGTGATTAACAGTTAAAACTTCCAGTCATAAAATAAACAAGTCATAGGGATGAAGAGTACAGCATAGGGAATATAGTCAATATTATTATAACATTGTTTTGTTAACACACCTATCATGGTGAACCCTGAGTAACGTATAGAATTTTTGAACCATTACACTGCACATGTAACATAACAAATATAATGAATATAACACCATAGGTTATTTATACTTCAATTAAAAATTGTTTTTTCCTTTTTTTTTGGCTCAATAATGTTCTACAATCTGGATATACTGCTTTAATTTATGCATTCATTAGTTGGTGGACATTTTAGTGATTCCTGTTGTTTGGCTATGAATAAGACTGCTATGAGCATTCCCATACACATACTTTTTACAGACATATGTTTTCAACGATCTTGGATAGAGCTAGGAGTGGAATTGTTGCATCATATGGCATGATAGTAAGAATAATCCTCCCCCACAAAGATGCCCACATCCTAATTCTTAGAACCCATGAATAAATTATGCTGTATGGTAAAGGGAAATTAAGTTTACAGAGGGAATTAAGTTTGCTAATTAGCTGAGTTTAAGATAGGAAGGTTATTGGGCGCCTGGGTGGCTCAGTTGGTTAAGCGACTGCCTTCGGCTCAGGCCATGATCCTGGAGTCCTGGGATCGAGTCCCGCATCGGGCTCCCTGCTCAGCAGGGAGTCTGCTTCTCCCTCTGACCCTCCCCCCTCTCGTGCTCTCTCTCTATCTCATTCTCTCTCTCAAATAAATAAAATCATTAAAAAAAAATGTTTAAAAAAAAAAGATAGGAAGGTTATTCTGAGTTATCGAGGAGGGACCAACATAATTGTAAGGGTCCTCAGATATGGAAGAAGGAGACGGAGCGTCTGAGGGAGATGTGTCTACGGGAGAACGGTCAAAGGGACGCAGGAATGGGTGCTGCATGTGAAGAGGTAAGGAAGGAGCCGCAAGCCAAGCAGGGTAGGCAGCCTTGGGAAACAGGAAAAGGCAGGAAAAAGATTCTCCTTTAAAGCCTCCAGAAGGAATGTAGCGCTACCTATGCTTTGTTTTTAGCCCAGGAGACTGGGATCAGACTTAACCTTCAGAACAGCGAAATAATAAATGTGTGTTGCTTTAAGACGCTAGATTTTAACTGCTTTGACCAGCCTCTTCTTAGCACCAACTGGTAATGCCACTAGGGCAGCTGTGATGTCTGATGAAAGCTTTGAGTCAGGTCCAATAAGAGGAGCTCTGAGAATGGGGCTTTTCAGCCAGCTGCCAGACACATTGAAAAGTGATCATTCTCCAGGGAAGAGCTTTTGGGGAGGTCCAAACCTGCTCTTCTCCCCTCTGGTGGCTTGTAGGGGGCAGGTTTTCACAGCTCCTGTCACTGCAAGGCTTCTGACTTTCAAGAGCAGGGGAGAGGGTAATGGTATGAGGACAATTTAACATATTCCAGGCTCTCTGTTTCTAGGTTCAGCCATTTTTCCTGAATAAACATTCCTTTGATTGTTAAAAAGCTACCTGTAAAGTTAGCTTTCGACAGTTTTTGCCAGCATTCTTACTGCTCTTTAGAGGAGTGGATTTCAGAGGCCCCACCCCTATCTTTCTGGAATTGGGGCCCTTGTCTTTCTGGGTTTTTCCTCTGGAGAGCTGGGCCCATCAAGGATGGGACTCAGGTCATGCCCCTTCCGGCTTGTATTTTCCTCAGGGAGGATCTGAGCAGCCCGTGTCCCAGCCCTTGTGTCCAGAAGTCCTACGCAGGTCATATTTATTCCTCTGCATCTTCCTGGTTTAATGTCACTTCCTTCCCCTGGGACTAGGGCACAGATGGCTTAGCTGCACACTGTGAAGTCCCTTCCCTGGCCAGGCAGGCCTGGGTCTCACTGGCTTCTTGAGGATCATGGAACCATGGGAAGCCAGGTGCATTAGCTCTTTTTGAAAAAACCCTTACAAATGTCTGTTTTCTGGCCTTACGTGAGGTCTAAGAGTTCCCAGGAAGCCCTTCTTTGCCTATTCCCACACCACGTAGACAGCTGTACCTGACCTCTGACACTCTTATTCACTCTGCACTGTGCTCTCGGGGCCAGTAAAGGTATTTTTGTGATAAGTTTGAAGATAATTTTCAAAATTAATTTTGGTCTACTCGAGATCGCTCATAGGATTATCTCAAAACTACACACTCCAAGCAATTTCCTTCCTTATGTTTGTGTGGTTTTTATCGTATTGTCATCAATTAATATTACCTAAATGGTGGGAAAAGAACCAAAGTAGAATTTAACATGAAAGTGATGCATTTGTTTCAAATAAAAACCAAATGGCATCACAACTTATAATAATAAGTTGAATAGAAATGAATGTCAGAAGAATTGAATTATTAAGTCACACCAAAGTGGTAGAAACAGAACACGCACATTTTTATTTTTAGATTTCATACCAGTATAACAGCTGTAAGCATAAGGTGGTTATAATGAGTTTTTATGTATGCATATTTAAGTTACATTAAAATAAAATGATCCAGACAGCACTAGGGGGTCCATGAGAATGGTTTTCTTGCAGATGGAGTCTGCACATTACTGAAGTTTAAGCAACACTACCCTAGCTTACAGAAACCAGGCAAAGCTCTTGAGGAGCCTCCAGAAGGAGCTGATACGCAGGCTGAAAGTCACACCTTTAGGCCACACTGTCAAAGTAGAGACAAGAGAGACTTTCTTACCATGAGGGGCAGAAAGCTGCATGGTACCAAAAGACACAAAAATCTGGGGCAGAAACCAGTGAAAAATAATGAGGAGTGGGTGGTTTACTAGAGAGGGAACGAGCGAAATCAGAGAACACTTTGGGGGTCTGTTTTCAAGATCATAGGACCGGGAGAAAGAAGGCGTGAATGAAAATTCTGTTTCTACTCCGTATCTTTCAATATGTCCCATTGGCTATATTGCATAACACCTGTCCTAAGCTTCAGTTTCTTAACTTTATATTGCCTCCTTCACAGATTTGTTATGTGGGTCAAGTGAAACAACACAAAGGAAAGGACTCTGGGAGCCACGAAGCCCAGTGTGTGTGATAGTGACACCGATGTATTTCATTTTGTGAGACGTTCGTAAAGGGTCCCTGGAAATTTTTCTAGTTTTTTTACAATTGAACATCTTGGCAAGAAGATTAAAAGTCCTAGAGAGCCCAAGGTCAGTGAAATAAGCGATTCTTGCCTCTAATCTAGGCTGAAATCTTGGCAAATGCAGAGTTGATGTATTCCATAAAAACAAAACCTTAAGGAGATGGGTTTAGCCCAGATCTCTAAGTGACAGGGAATTTTGATTTTTTAAAATAGATTTTCTTCTTGTGAATCACAAAGTTTCTTTTATATATTTAAAAACCTCACACTCCTCATGTCCATGCATACCTGTGTCACATACACATTCAGCCACAGAAACACCCAGGCCCATCCACGTATTCACATTTCCACAGAGACACACACACTCATGTGCTTACGTGTGCACCAGCCGCCTGCACACACATGCCCTGCTCACTCTTGACAGACCTGATTTCCATCGGCCATAGTGACCTTGGGTCTCTCCTGGCTTGGTTTCCAGCCTGCTTTACAAGTAAGGGGCAAAACTGTCCTGATATCCCCATCTCACAACATTTATCTCAGCCAGGGATGCCCCAACAACTGATTTGCATCATCCTTAAAAAGCATTTTAAGAGCTGCAAAAACAGGTTACAAATCCAGTTGTAATTAGATTTGGATTATGACCTTGGGCAAGTGACTTGTTATTTCTGAACCTCAGTTTCCTTGATTGTAAAAGGGAGATAGTGAGGACTTCTCATGGGCATGAAAGCATTAGAGGCAATGATGTATGGGCTTCCTTTATGCCCTTTTGGTTCTATTTGAAGGTGTTTTTGTTTGTTTGTTTGTTTTGGAATGGTGCATATATATGGATAGTAAGAGAAACAGAAATCTCAGATAAAGTCAGAGGTAGATCCTCATGAAGACCAGTGCAGGCAGAGACCTCACCCAAAATGGCGCCAGGATCCTCCAGCTGGAGAAACCCATGGATCTTCTTCCTGTTCATCTATTGCCAACTTGATTCCTTTCCCTGCACGTTCTCAGTTCTCATCTCTTTAGCATTGAACTTGTTTTGCTTTTTCATATTTACTACTCTGTCCTGATTTTCTGTGGCCTCACTAGACATGGCTTTACCAAGGCATCCAATCAGCTTCTGACTCCATTATAATGGCTCTGGTCTTTCCATGTTGCCAGAGTCCACACTGGTAAGAGAAGAATTTCATGTCTAGATTAACATTTTTCACACCAGGCCCTACAAATTCAACTTTGGAGCCCCTCGGACCTCAGATAAAAATCTAGCTCCAACATTGATTAACCCTGTGGCCTTAAGCAAGTTGCCAAACTCTGAAAATCTGTTATCTCATAGTCACATAGACATAATTATGGTTCTTGCCCCCTTTGCGTTGTTGTGAGGACTATGTCAGGTAATGTATGGCAAGTGCTTTGTTTAGTGCCTGGTACATATTGAGACATTAAAAAAATGACAACTTCTATTGATGTCAGATCTGGCCATAGACCAGAGGTCAACCTAAGAATGGGTTGTTTTTTTGTCACAAACCCACCCTTGGTCCATCAGTCATGGCCACTGGACAAGAGAGGTCATGGGTTGTTCCCTTAGACAAAAGAGTCAGCAGGCCAGGCTTTCTGTAGCTACATCCACTCAAGAGATTGGGGGATGTGTTTTCCTTTAACTCTGTGTGAAATTGAAAGATCATATGATAAAGTCAATATATGTATGTATGACTGTCAAATAATTTTGGAAAAATGTATTAATATTAAAAAAAATCTAAATATTTTCTTTCCCCTCACACACTTACTGCCAAGAGAACAAAAGGGCCATCTGAGAAGTACTAGGAAGGAGATATTCACTGGGTGTTGTGGGTCATCTGACCAAACCTGGGGACTGGATACAAGAGGGTGGAACTCCCTAGAGGTGACCACACAAGCTTTGAAGAGTAAGGAAAAGTTAGCCAGGTTAACAAATTTGATGATGGGGACAGTGGCACTTTCCAGGGCAGAGATGGCATGTGTTGATGTGCCTGCAGTTTGGTAGATACACAGCTACCCGTTAAAAATGGGAATCCCCACCCCAAACCCCAGGTTTTCTCAAAAAAGTGAAAGACAACCTAATGATTTGAGTTTGTCAACATGTGTATTTCCTTTCACAAGGTAGTTTGAGAACAGCATCAGAGAAATGTAGATCTTGCTAACAATTACGACTTTGGAGAATTTACTGAGTACTTGCCAAAGGTCCAACCCCTTGGACCAATACTTAACCATTATTCTACAAAAGAAGCTTCCAGAAAAATTCTTGATCCATGATGCAGTCACAATAGGAATCCAGCCCTCTTCAAAATTGCCCTGAAATATTTCTGGGGTTCTCAATGGCAAGTCAGACGAAGGTTCAGAAAACTCCCACTTCCCCAGTGTTCCTCAAACTCCTCCAGGCAGTGAGGCTCCCCCTCTGAGACCACTCCAAACCTGAGGGTGGTCAGAGGTCTGTATTCTGTGGCAGGTGGAAGAACTGAGCTGGCGGGGGGGGGAGTCACACGCATCCCAGAGCAGTTGTGCTTGGTTCTCCATGGAACTTATCAAACAGTTATGCTTCTATTCTTTGGGGAAAAAAAACAAAAATTGAAAGATACAAAAGCAAAAAGAGAATAATTTAACAACCATCTGTGTACCTGTCATTCTTAATTAACAGGTATTAACATTTTATAATATTGGCTTCACACAATGTTGTTAATAAAATAACATTACCATGAAGTCAAAGTTAACTGCTCATTCCCATTCCATATCAGCCCCTCCTTCCCAAGAGACAACTATTAGGATGAATTTGCAACATAATTTACCAGTCAAATATTTATACCTTGAATCCAGAAGCCGCACACTGAAGTTTTACAAGTTTTTAGAAATATTATGATACAATGTTTACCTTTCTGTAATGAGCTTATATATTTTTTTTTCAACATGATGTTATTTGAGAGTCTGTGTTGGTGTATATAAATCTAGTTCATTTGTCTTAATTTCTGCATTGTATTCCACTGATGGATGTTAAAGTTGTGTTAGATTTTACCCCTTATAATATCTGCCTTCCAACGATCCAGATATCATGTACTGGACAGAGACCTGTGTCGATTCAGATTAAAGGCTAGATAGCTGGTGTGTGGTGCTGACACATCCACAGTTCTCTCAGGATGAAGCCTAGGTTTTGTTGTTTTGTTTTGTTTTTGGGCTTTTCTTTCCCACTTTCGAGTCAAGTCAAATTTATCATGCCACACACATTTTTCTCATTTTATGCATCTTCATTTTACACATAGTGTTATATAATGACTTTTATAAGGCCAAGGAACAACTCTCTTGATATTTCCATGTACATCTGAACTCGAGGGAGATTTCCATGATTTGTCTCTTCTATATACCAAACATTCTCATACATGCCAAAAATGAGCAGCAGAGGGGAGCAGAATACTCAAATTCACTAATAATGCTTCAGAATTGCCACCCTCTTCACAATCCATTTAATTATTCCCTGTCCCCTATAGGAACTCCCGTGTACAGAACTGCTTTTATAAAGGACTCACTATCCACTATCTCTTTCCTTTCTAGAAAAAAGAATCACACAACTGATCATGTAATGTTTTTGCCCTGGCCACCAGGAAGCTCAGAACCAAATTTGTTGCCAGATCACTGTGGCAGAATTAAAGGCTTGCCCTTGATGCTGAAGGTTAACTTGGACTTCATTTAGCTTTCACAACATATTCCAAACGGACTTACCTCTTTCGTAAAAAGAGGTCATAACATGGGTGACCATATAATTGTTGTGCAAATTGGACACATTTAAAAATGAGAGGTGTTTACAAAAGTAGTTAACATTGTATTCATTTTTTGAAACATCATGCTTTGTATAGAATAATATGTAAATGAGCCTTCTATAGCTTCAAGAGACAAATATTCATCTTCAGGAATGATCTTATTTTTAAATGACTTCCAACTCTTGAGGAAGATGCTGATGTCTTGTTTGTTTGTTTGTTGTTTGTTTGTGGTTTTGGATCTTTGGGCTGTGATGTCACCGTGGGCCCTCTCTGACCCGGTAAGAACTGTGTATGATCCTGTCATCATTTTTCTCTTTTCTCCCTGCCCTGGGATACGGTTTTATTCCAGTAACGGAATAAAAAGCCAAGCATCATCATCAACAACAATAGTGACAAGAAAGTGCCTTTAAGGATATTTTCAAAGCTCGTCTTATGATATGAAGACCTCTTATCATTTACTCAAAGCTTAATATGGCCAACACCATGCTAAGTACTTTGCCTATATATCTTATCACATATTTTACTCTTCAGCACGGGTCTGTGATATAGATATTATTGCCTGGCTTTACCAAGAACTGGAGCTCACAAAGGCAGCTATTTTCCCAGGATTACCTGGCATGTGCGTAGCTAAATGGGAACTTAGAGCCTAATCATTTTCCTGCAGGGGCAGTGTTTATAACCACTAAGCTCTCTTAAGTCAGTAAGGTAAGCAGTATTTTTAAATTTTTTAAACCTATAATGTTTCTTATCAGCAGAGCCATGAGCTACTCATAAAGTTGGAGAAGGCATTGCATTTTTCAGTAATTATTAACTTAGGAGTTGTACAGGCTTGTTCAGGGCAGAGACACAATTAATAATAAGAATAAAAAAATTACCAGCCCTTATCTACAAGGATTGTGAGTCCTCTTTGTGCAGGATGACAAGTTCCTCTCCTTTGTCGGGCCAGCGTGGGGAGAATGCTTGCCTGCACATGGAGCAGGCTCTCAGGTGTCAGGGGCAGGAAAGGGGACTTTCTCCTCTGGGAACGTATCTGAGGCTGCTGGGTGTCGCTCCTTCCAGAGGTCAGCAGCCAGGATTTTAGACAGCAGGACAGGGTTGGATCAAACCCTCCTTCTTTTTGCCCCCTTCTCCCTGCTGTGTGTTTACCTCTTCGGTTTTCCCATCTCTATCTTCCAGGATCACGCTGAGCTCTGTCACTCTGGAGAGAAGTTGCTAAGACGGCTTCTGCTCCACATGGCATTAGCTGAATCTTCCCGGGTGCCAGGCATCCCTCACCCAAAACAAACAGTGCAGCCTTTCACGTCCCCCCCTCCCCCGCTTTCAGCACCTCGGCTTCCCATGCTGAATGTTGTCCCTGCTATAGTTCCTAAAGAGCCTCAGCAGTGAACAGCCTCTATTTAGAACCATCTAGCTTCTCCTTGTCCTGTTACCTTTTCTCTGATTATCTCTTTAGTACTTTTGGCCCACTTCCCCCTGGCCTCATAATGTTCAGTCCTCAAATTTTGTTCATATTAAAATGTTTAAATTTTTTTTAATTTAAAAAATTTTATTTTTTTTAACTTTGCTCTTCTTTTGTTATTATTTGTCTCATTATGTTTGCCCGTATCTGTCATTATCCTGATTTTGGCTTGGCTCTTCTAGACAAGACTTGCTGGAAAAGATATCCTGATAACATCCCCTCCCTTTGGCAAGCCCAGAGAGGAGGCCTTGTAGGATACTGTTCTTGGAGACATCTGTCTCTGCACAGTCCCTAGAATGGTCCCAGATAATCCCTTCTCAGTGACCACAAAAGGGAATCGTCATTAGGGTTAAAAGTAGAACCTCCATAATTCAACTGAATATCAAGAACTTAAGAATATGGATGTTGAATCACAGAGCTGGTAGATAGCAGAGCATATTGTCTACAGGTTGTCTAGATGACAAACGATATTCCAGAATAACTCCTGAATTGCCCAAACCACAGATTCACATGGACAGAGCATATTGACTGAGGCAAGGACAGGCTCAATGACAAAATCTTTCTCAATGCACAGCGATTCTGACTTCTATTATTTTCCCCAAATAGACCCTCATTTTCATACGGCATTTCTCTGGGGTTGTATTTCATTCGGCTATCTTAAATGCACAACCAGATACGGACACACATGCATATTTTAGGATATAATTGTTGTTGCTTTTTTTGTCCTGAAAAATGTCTTCTTTGATGTCTAGGATGATGCCTTTGACCACGAACTAATCTCTTTGTTCAGGAGGATGTGCTGTGTTAGTTCCATTGCACACAAAGAATTCTGGAGGGAGGGAGGCTGGGTGCTGGAATCAGCCTGCCTGTGTTGCATTTCTGCTCTGCACCTTGTTGAGTTCCTTCACTAAGGTGGTACTCACCAGCACCCTAAGTAAGATAATAGGAATCACCTCTGAGGGTTTGTGAGGATTGGTGCAGTTCTCCAGGTCAAGAGCTTAGTGCTCCAAACAGTACCTAGTCAACTGAAGCCATTTTGCCTTTTGTAAGAAAGCTAACCATGTTGACAGGTTTAAGAAAGACACAGGCTCTCCAGCCACACGTTGTTTTCCTGCTCATCTGTTGCCAGACTGATTCCTGTCCCTGCACGTTCTCAGTTCTCATCTCTCTAGCATTGAACTTGCTTTGCTTTTTCATATTTACTACTCTGTGCTGATTTTCTGTGGCCTCACTAGACATGGCTTTACCAAAGGCATCCAATCAGCCGAACAAGCCCGGGCTCTCGTCTTCCTCCGCCATCAGCCAGACACGCGAACCCTGGCAAGTGGCTTCCTGGGGTTTCCGTCCCTTTATCTGTAAAATTACTGCAATGTAACGAACGTGTCCGGAGAATATGCAAATGTTCTCTTCTTCTTTCATCACTTTATATGGGAATTCTCTATAGTTTTCAATGGCTTGGGCCTCTTAGCGTCGGAACCCTGCCACACAGGTGAGTTGCAAGTTCAGTGTGCCTTAGGCAAGTTGGTTATTTTAAAGCTAGGAAGTTGACGGCGGTCCCGAGGCGGGAGGAGGACAGGGAGCAAGGCAAAGAAGGTTCTTGTGTGGGAGCATTTGGGGAGCTGCCAGGTGTCTAATAAGAAACGAGTGTGACTTTATTTAAAGAAGGAAATGTACTTTTTCCCTCACAGAAGAGGAGGGAAAGGCTGTCTCCTCTGGCCTCGATTACCAGCCCTGCCTCTCTGACCGGAGGGTAGCTAGGGTGAGGAACAAAGGTGACAGATGCGGGCCTAGCCTCAGAGAACCTCCCAGATAACTGAACACAGGAGGGAGAAAAGTGGGTGCTACTGGAAGGAATGAACTAGAACACAAAACAAGGCATGGCCGTGTGGCCTTGCATGGGTAACCTGCAGCATGGGCTTGTGGGCCGGAACAAAGAGCTGGACAAACTCTGCTTCTACCTACATCCTGGCCGTGGCAGGGATTCCTGAGTGCGGTACCTCTCTCCTGGCCTCTGAGTTTCCCAGAGTCTCTTGCAGTTAGGTCGGGGACCCCGCGACCGGGTTCTGCTCAGTGGGGCATGGACGGAAGTGACTCATTTGATTTCTTGAGCACCTTCTTAGGTGCCGGCTCCTCTTCTCAGCCTTGGGGATTCAGCAGGAAATACAGTCAACGTAAGTTTTTGCCTTCACAGTGCTTATATATTCTGGGAGGGTGGGACAGATAGTGGACTGATGAAGAAATAAGCTCTGTACCAAAATATGTGAATAAGTAAATATAAAAAATACATTCAGATATACCTGACATAATGCATTAAATATAAGGAAAAATACAAATATTTATATATAATTTCCTAAACATAAGTAAAATTATGTATGTATATGTATGTGTTGTGTGTGTATATATCACGGAATATAAACATAGCAATAACTTCTAAACCCAAAAAGTAAATTAAGTAAAGAGGATCAGAAGTCCTGGGGAAACAGTTTGAAAGAGGGCGTCCATGGAGGCCTCAGCAGGAAAGTGAAATTTGAATCAAGAAGGGAAGGAAAAGGGAAATCTGTGTGAACCAGACTGACACCATCTTGGACAAATCCCCTGTCCTCTCCATGACCCAAAGCCGGCTGGAGTGAGGCTCCCCACCCTCATCCTAGCCTTTTGTTTAACCGCACCCTTAAGTATACCCCTGGGCATAGCGCCCTTGATTTGCTCTGGAGATAAGGAAATAAGGCACACTTATTCTCAAACATTCTCCTTCCGGGAATCCTCCAGCCTGTTCTCCCAACCCCTCTGGCTACAAAAGCAGGTCTGACGGGAGGTGGGGTTGTGGAGATCTCTCTGCCTTGTGGCACCCAAGACAGGCTTCTGTCTGGAAGTCCCCTTAATAAACTGTTTCTTCCGTCCAAGCTGGACTTGTCGGCCTTCGCTTTTGGTCTTACGGCGCCTTCGGCCTTTGGAAGTTGTGCGTATTATCTCCCTTTCACGGAACAGGATCCTAGCCATGCAGGACATTCTGTGGTTTCTATGGAGTCTCGTGAGGAGGCTGGCGGCTAGAGTGGAGGGTGGAGTATCATAGGCGAGAGAGGAGAGGGGACAAAGTTGGGGTCATGTGGGACCTCAAAGGCCACTTTAAGATTGTTGGTATGTGGTTGGAGGGAGAGGGGAAGCCAGCGCCTGAAGAGTGAGATGGGATGCATTTCAAAAGGTTGCTGTTCGGGGAATGAACTGAAGGGAACTTGGGGAGCAGGGGCAGGGCCAGGAGCGGGAAGGCCACTGTGGAGGCTTTCCCCATGTTTCCGCTATCAGAGAAGGCTGGCTTGGACCAGGAGGTGGAGTGGAGGTGGGAGGTAAATTAGATCGGGTTATATTTTGAAGGTAAAGCCAGTGGATTTGCTGAGGAACAGAATGTGTGGAGTAAGAGCAACGGAGGAGTCAAGGTGACTCTGAAGGTCTTGCCTGAACAGCCAGAAGAATGGAGTTGCCATTGCTGAGTTGGGAGAGACTTAAGAAAGGGCTATGCAGGGGGTGTATCAAGAGCTCAAGTGCGAGATGGCCAGTGGATGTCCAAAGTTTAGGGCACAGGTCCAGGAGGCAGATGCACAGTTAGAAGTCATCAGTGATGGAAGTTGGCAGATAGCACTTAAACCGTAAGATCGAATGGAATCACTTTTCCACCTGTCTTCATGAAAGCAAGTGGAGTCACAGGTCCCGTGGCAGACAGGGAATGAGTCAGCTTCAAGGACAGGGATTTATTGTGGAGAACGGCTTCAGAGGCGGCTCACCCCCTGAGGTAATTTTCTGGACTTCCCAGCAGAATCCAGAAAGCGTTAAAATGAGCAAACAAAGAAACACTGCAGGGGAATTTTACTAAGGTGAAAAAATAGGATAAATTACTTACTAAATTATTTGGCGGAAGATATACCTTATAGCCTTGATATTGGCATAATAGTAGGTATGAATGTTTTGATGACTCACCCACTTATCCCAATCATAGGCCTTCTGGGAAGGGCCATCCTAATGCCAGTCTTAGTTCTGAGACAATTTAATAAAATAAATCATCATCCTTTCTCCATTGAAAGCTGAATAATAGTTGACAGGTGAACGTAGAAGTCACAGAATCAAATGTATGCATACAGCAAGCATAAAATGCAAATAAATTTAAATGGCTGGGTATGTAGACAGGAGTGGTAGTCATGACAGCTGGAGGTAACACTGACAATTCAGTTGAGAGTTACCAGGCAGGAGTAGAGGCTCAATTTTCTACAAATTTTCAAGAGTCTAGAAATCTGAATTTCATGTGGGAACACCCAATATTTCAACATTGGCATGTACTTTATTCTGCTAAACATTTGCATACATGAAGCAAAGCATGTCTTCTGTCTAGCTGTAGCTGATTGGGCACATCCTTTCGACTGCTGGTTGCCCGTTTTTGCATGACAATTTACTGAGAAACTATGTTCTTTGTGGATGCAAGTGAAACAGAACTATGTATGGCCTGATTGAGTCCACCTAGTTGGGGAGGCAGACAGTTCAGCATGTGGTGCCATGCTTTGAGTTCATAAAAGATGGGCCTTAAGCAATATAGAAAGAAAAAAGTATATTTCTGCAGGGACAAAGCCTCTAAAGATTTCATGGAAGAGGTGGTGTGTGAGTTAAACCAAGCCTGAGAGATGAAAGAGTGTCAAGGTGTTAGAAATTTCCAAACTTTTGCATTTGGTTAATTTAATCTTAATGATGAAACTATACAAATCTATTTTTAATGAGGGTGGACTACTTATCTGTTGTTTTTCATTATGATCTGTGATTTTTCCACTATATGTTAACTAACTAGAATTTAAGTAAAAACTTGAAACAAACAAAAAAATCTATGATCTTTCTCTGCCACATACTACATTTTTTTTTTTTTTTAAGAGAGAGAGAAAAAGGGAGAGCTCTATTTAGAGGGAGAGGTAGAGAGAGTGAATCCCAAGCAGGCTCCGGGCCCAGCAGGGAGCCCGACACGGGGCTAGATCTTACAACCCTGAGATCATGACCTGAGCCAAAATCAAGAGTTAGATGCTTAACCAACTGTGCCACCCAGGCAGCCCCATTACAACTTTTTAAAAACAGTTTTATTGAAAAAAAAAACATAGATATATATATGTATATATATATAAAAGATTAAAAATAAGGTAAAAACAATTTTATTGAAAAAAATTAAAAAATTAAAAATAAAACCAGTTTTATTGAAATGTAATCTACATAGCACACAATTCACCCAAAATATGCTATTCAAGGTGTTTTAGTATATTCACAGGGCTGTGAAAGTATTACCACAATCTAATTTTAGGGTATTTTTGTCCCACCTAAAACAAGTCCCATACCCGTTAGCAGTCATTTCCCTCTTCCTCCTCCCCAACCCGAGGCAACCACTCATCTACTTTCTGTCTTTATGGATTTGGACACTTCACAGAAATTGAATCATACATCATGTTGTCTTTTGTGAATGCTTTCATTTAGCATAATTTTTTCAAGGTTCATCCATGTTGTAGCATGCATCAGTACATTATTTCTCTTTATTTTCAAATAATATGTCACTGAAAGAATAGACCATCTTTTCTTTATCCATTCATCCATTGATGGGCATTTGTTTTTTTCCTACTTTTTGACTATTAGGAATAAGGCTACTATGAACAGAGATGTACAAGTTTGTTTTCTTTCTCTTGGGGATATACCTAGAAGGGAATTGTTAGGTCATCTGGTAACCACGTTTAACATATTGAGGAACTTCCTAACTGTTTTCAAAGTGGCCGCCCATTCTATATTCCCAGCATCCATGCATGAAGGTTCCAGTTCCTTCACATCCTCACCAATGCTTCTCAACACGTGGCTTTGTGACTACGGTCATCCAGGTGGTATGAACTTGTATCTCTTTATTGTGTTGATTTGCATCTTCAGTAACTTCTCATATAAAAATATTTTCATGCAGTTATTGGATATTTATATGTATTATTTGGAGAAATAACTATTCAAATCCATTGCCATTAAAAAAAATTTTTTTTTTACCTGCTTTTTGATTGTTGAGTTGTAGGAGCTCTTCATGTTTTCTACTTAAAAGTCTCTTATCAGACACATGGTTCATAAGTATTTTCTCCCACTCTGTGGGTTGTCTTTTCATTTCTTCATGATGTTCTTTGCATCATGGAAGTTTTTAATTTTGATGTGATGCCTTTTATCTATTCTTTCATTTGCTGTTCTTGCTTTTGGTGTAGGACCTCAGAAAACCACAGCTTAACTCAAGATCATGAAGATTTGGACTTATGTTTTATTCTAATGATTTTATGGTTGCTGCTCTTCCCATTAGGCCTATAACAAATTTTGAGTTAATTTTTGTGTATGTTGGAAAATAGGAGTTCTAACTTACAATTCTTTTACATATGCCCTGGAGCAACTATTAAAGTGCTATTCTTTCTCCATTGAATTTCCTCTCCACATCTTGTTGAAAATCAATTGAATAAAAATGTAAAGATTTATTTCTAGACTCTTGATTCCATCCCATTGACCTCTATGTCTGTCCTATGCCTGCACTACACTATCTGAGTTACATCAGATTTGTATTATGCTTTTAAATCAGAAAGTGTTAATCCTCCAGCTTTGCTCTTTAATTTGTTTCGACTTTTTTGGTATCTCCCAGTATCATATGAATTTTGGGATAGACTTCTCTTTCTGCAGAAAAAAAATAAGGCAGCTGGGATTTTGATGGGAATTTCATTGAATGTGTAGACCAATTTGATAGTGTTGCCATTTTAACAGTATTAAGTTTTCCATTCCATGATAATGGGCTGTCTTTCCATTGATTTAAGGCTTTTTTTACATTTTTTTCACTGAGGTTTTGTAGTTTTTAGCACATAAATCTTAGATCTAATGTTAAATTTGTACCAGAGCATTTTATTCTTATTGATGTTACTGTGAATTGAGTTTGTTTTCTTAATTTTATTTTTGGAATGTTTGTTGTTAATGTGCCTAAATATAATATTACACTGATCTGTATCCTGCAGCTTTGCTGAATTCATTTTTTAGTTGTAACTGTGTTTTTAGTAGACTTCATAGGAATTTCCTTATACAAAATTATGTCCTCTGCAAATACAGATAGTTTTACTATTTCCTTTCCAATTTAGATGCCTTACATATCATTTTTCTTCACTAATTACCCTGGTTATAACCTCCGGTAAAAAGTTGAATAGAGGTGATGAAAACAGACATTTGTTTTTGTCTTGTTCCTGATCTTAAGGGGAAAACATTCAATCTTTCACCTGTATAAATGATGTTAGCTGGGTTTTTTTTCTTACACACCATTTAGCAGACTGAGGAAAGTACCTTCTATTTCTAGTTCATTGAGTATTTTATCATGAAAAGATATCAGGTTTTCTCAAATGTTATTTCTGCACCTATTCAAATGATTTTGTCTATTCTATCAACATGGTGCATTACATTACTTGATTTGCAGAGGTTGAACCAAAGTTGCATTCCTGGGAAAAAGCCAACTTAGTCATGGTATAATTATATTTATATACACATATGTTGCTAGATTTTGTCACAAGTATTTTAAGAATTTTTGTGCCAATATTCATAAGAAATTTAGTCTACAGTTTTATTTGTTATCTTGTTTGTTTGTTTTGGTATCAGGATAATATTACCCTCATAAAAAGAGTTGATAAGTGTCCCCTTCTATTTTATGGAAGAGTTTGTGAAGGAACAGTTTTATGTCTTATTTGATTGTTTGGTACAAGTGAAATGAAATAACTCCATCTAGGCGTGGACCTTCCGTTAATGGAAAGTTTATAAAATTACTAATTCAGTGTCTATTTTTATGGTCCATTCAGATTTTCTATTTCTCCCTAAGTTTCAGTAATTTGCATCTTTCTAGGAATTTTCCATTTCATCTAAGTTATCTACTTTGTTGACATTCTCTATTTTATAGTATCCTAAAGTCTATTTTTATTTATTTAAAGATCACTAGTAATATCCCACTTTTATTCCTGATTTTATTTATTTGTCTAATACTGGAGATTCTTGCTTTTCTTACCAAGATTTATTATATTTTCTTGGCTGAATATCTTCCCTATTTGTTGAATGCCCTTAGGACAAGTTCCAGAGATTTTAAGTGATTTTTCCCCATTTTTTTTATTATGGTAAATTACACATAACAAAAAATTTACCATCTTAATCATCTTTAAGTGTACACTTTAGTAATGCTATATACATACATAAAGTTGTGCTATCATCACTACTATCCATATGCAGAACTCTTATTATCTCGTAAAACTGAACCTCTCTACCCATTAAACAATAGGTCTCCATTCCAATCCCCCAGTCCGGACAACCACCATTCTACTTTCTATTTCTATGATTTTGAGTACTCTCAGTACCTCATATAAGTGAAATCATATAGTATTTTGTGATTGGGTGGTTTCATTTAGTATAATATCCTCAAGGTTCACCCTGTTATAGCATGTCAAGACTTTCTTCCTTTTTAAAGCTGAAAAATATTCCATTGTATGTATACACCACACTTTCCTTATTCATTCCTCTGTTGATGGACACATGGGTTGTTTCCCCATCTTAGCTATTATGAATAATGCCACTATGAATGTGGGTGTAAAAATATCTCTCTGAGACCCTGCTTTCAGTTCTTCTTAATATATATCCAGGAATGGAATTGTTGGATAAAATGGTAATTCAATTTTCAAGTTTTTGAGCAATTGCTGTGCTCTTTTCCACAGAAGATGTATCATTTTACATTTCCACCAATGGTTCACATGGGTTTCAATTTCTCCACATACTTGCCAACACTTGTAATTTTTCTGTTCTGGGATTTTTTGTGTGTGTTTGTTTTGATTTGTTTTTTGCTTTTTGAGAGCATCCATCCTAATGCATACAAGGTGTTATCTCATTGTAGTTTAGATTTGCATTTCCCTAGTGATGAGTGATGTTAAGAATCTTCTCTATTAACTGAGGATTGCTGGAGGGGATAGGGGGTATGCGGTGGCTGGGTGATAGACATTGGGGAGGGCATGTGTTGTGGTGAGCGCTCTGTATTGTGTAAGACTGATGAATCACAGACCTGTACCCTGAAACAAATAATGCATTATATGTTAATAATAATAAAAATAAATAAAATTTAAAAAAAGAATCTTCTCTCTTGCTCTTTCAAGATTATCTTTTTGTCTTGGCTTTCAAAATTTGATTATGTATTTCAAGGTGGGTCTCTCTCTCTCACTTGGAGTTAGGTGAGCTTCTTGGATATTTATATTCATATCTTTCATCAAATTTGGGACAGGCTCAGCCATTATTTCTTCAAATATTCTCCTTTACCCTTTCTCTCTCTTCTCCTGGGAATCCTATGATGCCTATGTTGGTGCACTTAAAGGTGTCACACAGGTCCTTTGTGCTGTTCACTTTTCTTCAGTCTTTATTCTTTCTGTTCTTCAGTGGAATAATCTCCATTGTCCTATTTTCACATTTGCTGACTCTTCTGCCTCTTCACATTTTTCTCTACATCTTTTATTTGTGCTTTGAGCATGTTTAATTAAGTTGTTGTAAAGTCTTTGTCTAATAAATCCACCGTTAGGTCTCTTTTAGGGATAGTTTCTATTGATTTCTTTTTTCCTTGAATGGAACAAACTTTCCTGTTTCTCTGTTTGCCTTGTGATTTGTTGTTGTTGAAAGCTGGATATTTGAATAAATAATGTAACTCTGGAGATAAAATCCTCCCCCTCCCTAGGGTTTGCTGGGGCTTTTGTTTTGTTTTGGCATTAATTAACTAATTAACTAATTAATTTTTAATTGTTGCAGCTTGTCTTTGTGCTAAAGGTCAGCCTGAGGTGTAGATTTAAGGCCTTCTTGAGTCTGAGCTTTTCCCCAAGCATGCAGGATGACTTTCTCAATATCCTCACATATGCAGTTGCTTTTAAATGTCCTAGTCTTTAATGTCTGGCTCCAAAAAATTTGAAAAAGAGAAAAATGAGGGCAGGGAATAAAAAGAGCTGCAGTCTTCCAAGTCCCCTGGAAGTCACTTCAGGAAAGAGGGAGGGGTTTGCAACAATGGGGGGAGATACACAACTACAGACACCACCTCTTCTTCTGCATTTGGTATCAGTTTTTGCAGTGAGTGATCTGAACCCTCATATTTGGAGGACAGTGTCCTTTGTGCTTACTCTGGCTCTCACAAGTTGTGTGCAAGCTGTTACTGCAATGCTTTCCTGGTTGCCTGCCATGGGGCTGGGGTGGGATGTGGGTGGCTACTGGGGTGCTGAAATTGACCAAAATTAACTGTAATTTACCATCCAAACCTTCCTCTGGAAGTTGCAAGCCTTCAGTAGATTTTAGTGCTCCAAAATACTGTCTGATATGATCGTTGTCTAGGTGGGAAAAAGGATTCTGGTGCTTCCTACTCTTCTATCTCCCCAGATTTCTCTTTTAAATTATTTTTTTTTAATAAATTTCACCAGTTAAATTGTTGTGTTGTTGGGGCAAGGTTGGTGGGAAGCTCCTTAATTTGCTATCCTGGAAGTCCCCCAGCTTCTACAAAGATCCATATACATTTCTGGAAATTTGATGCAAGCTCTGTATCTTTTCCCAGAGAAAGTCATGATCACAAACATGGTAAATTTTTATAAGAACTCAGGATAATTCTTTAGTTTTCTCAGATTTTAGGAACGTTAGATTAAGAATCCTTTAGGACCTCTAACATCGTATCTTAATGAAGGTCTGCAGAAGGGAAAGAGTGCGAGTTTGTAGACAGTCCTAGATCTCAACTTTGCCTTGTACTAAATTTAGCTAATCATTTATGAGGCAAAATAGAAATAGAGAGAGTCTGTGTTTGGCCTTGTCACTGGTAAATAGAGGAGGAAGCTATGAGTCTTATCTAAGTAATATAGAAAAGAGTTTTTTTTTTTTTTTGGTTGTTTTTTTTTTCTTTTTTTACAGTAAGCCCTTCTCAGAACACAAAAGGAGAGGATGATATCTTAAATTTCATTGTTTTCTAGGATCACTGGGCTCACCAAAATCCAGCACTGTCATAGCAGACTGGTTAAGATGTGCAGTGACATCATCTCTGTCCCTCATTGGGTCTCTGCTACCTTGTTTATATATTGCACAGTCCCATTCAATTCCTTTGAAGAAAGAGTTGTGTAGGAGGAGGGACCCCCAGCACATGCCCTTTGAGCTCCACATACATCCACCCCAAAGAATGAAGACTTGCTGTCAAATTTGTTCCCAGACATGATTAAGCCAGGTTGACCAATGGGCAGGGTTGCTGTACATTAAAAAATCATGTGCTCACAAATAAACAAACAAACAAATCATGTGCTCACATATGACTCCATACTGTTCACTCTCTTTTTGAGGAGTGGTTCTGGTCCTTTTGCCTCTTGGCTCATAAGACCTAAAATATTTACTATCTGGACTTTTCTGTCAAAGTTTTCCTATCCTTCGTTCAAAACGTGGTTCTCCAACAGAAGCATGAATCAAAATTACCTGGAGACTATACTCTCAGACTTTCTGATTCAGTGGGTAGCAGTTGGGGGCTGGGTATTTGTATTTCTAATAAATGCCCAGGTGATGCTTAGGCTGCAGGTTTAGAGATCACACTTTGAGAACTGTTGACCTGGCCCTTCACTGTCCCTCACTTCCCATATTCCACCTCCTTAACCTGTTCCCTTCCAATAAAAATAACAATTCTTGGCCTACAGAAAAGGAAGAGATGTTGCCCTGTTGGAAAAACATCTACCATTCTCAGATGTGAGAAAGTTGAAGGCTGTCTGGAAGTAGAAAGGTCAGACAGGCAATTCAGAGAATGACTACCTAAAGGATATCTAACTGTCCCCCACCCACAATTAATGAATAATAACATTTTGTCATGGTCACTTCATATTTAATTTTTTTCATATAAATAACACTGATGGTTATTTTATCAAATACTATTCATGTTCTCTAATTATTGTCCCTACTATCGCTGCTCACCACATCACTTTGACCAGAGGGGCAGCAGTATCATGAATTTGCTGCATGCTCTCTCTGTCCTTGTGTTTATATCATTACTGTGTGTGTGTGTGTGTGTATACATATATGTATATACATACATACAGATATGTATACATGTATACTATATGCATACATATATGTACACACACATATACATAGTGTTGTTTGCTTGTGTTTTAATGTTAATAATATGACATCACTTTGTATGCAACTGTTTTGTGCAGGTCTTAGCCTACCAATAACCAGTGCTGTGGCTAGACAGGCCTTTGTGCTTCTTATAACGATCGTAAGATTCTCTTCACCAATAACTATTGGAAAACGTTAAAAAAAGTAGTTTATTACTTGCAAGACTAGGGAATTACACAGAACACTTAGGGACACACCGCAAGGTTGTGGGTAGAGGGAAAGTGGGCCTGGGGTTCTGCTTCTATTGGGGTTGAAGTTGGGGCCTAGGGTTTCTTGGGCTAATTCTTTATTGGTTAATTTAAAATATAAGAGCAGGAATTTAAAGCATGGGAAGAGAAAAAAAAAAAAATTTGGCCCAAATGGTCAGTTTTCTAAGTCAACCAAGATCTCTAAAACAAAGGAGCCTCAATGGGGCAAGGCGGCCTGGCTCTTTATCTGGTCCTGTGGCTGGTGATGGATTTATTGGAGGTAGGGGTCTTCAAAGTGGATGTCTAGACAATCAAAGCTTAAGTCAGGCACTTGCATTGCAAAAAAACAAAACAAAACAAAACAAAAAACTCTCAGGTTTTATACTGCAATAACATTTTGTTTTTTACTGATTGTTACATATTTTTGTATCTTCTAGGCTGATATAAATAGAAATCATTTTATTTATTCTAAGTGCTATATAGGATTCTCTCATGATTATCCCTCACTTTATTTGTTCATACTCTCATTGATGAACATTTAGATTTTTTTCCTAATTTACTGCTTTTATAAACAATGTTGCTGTGAACTTTGGTGCATGTCATTTTATGCATATGAACCTGAGTTTCTTTTGAGTGTGCATATATGGAACTGGAAAAGTAGAATTGGTAAAGATTGCATATTCTCAAATGTACTGAATATTACCAGATTATTCTCAAAAGCATTTGTACCGATTTGTCCTCTGAATGAAAATGTCCTTTCTTTACTCCTTTGCCTGTAGCTGGAATTGCTGGACTGACATCTTAACAGATAGGCATTTGTGGTGCTTACAACCTGGAACAGCGTTGTCCACTAGAAATTTCTGTGAAGACAGTATTATTCTCAGTGTGCACTGTCTGAGATAGTAGGCACTAGTCACACATGCTGTGGAGCAGGGGAATGTGGTGAGTGTAATTGAGGGACAGGTTTCTAAATTTAATTTAAATTTAATTAGTTTAATTTTAATGTATATAGCCACGTGTGGTTGGGGTTACCAGAGCAGACAACAGAGCTCTAGATGGAGAGAAAAGATCTCCCAACGCTGATAATATCTGACAAGTGTCACCTGGGAGAACAGAGTAAATGTGGCAGAAGTTTAGAGGAAGGCGAGACCCCCTGCAGTAAAGTGGGGGTAATTTAGGAAGGCCATGTTTGAAGCAGGGGTAGGGTTTCTGTTGGGAGAGAAGTCTGAGCAAAGCAGTCAGTCTGCAGTGGGGAGATGAATCAGCAGACACTAAAAATGACAACTCCATACAATATAGATGCAACAGTAAGTAAAAAACAATAAAAATGAATGATATGGATGCTTGACAACTTCCAAGAGATGTTTAATGCAGGCAAGAACTGAATATATATGTGTATATATATGTATATATATATTTGTGTGTGTGTGATTGGAGACCTTAAAAATCACTATTTTTTTCAAACACTCTTTAATTCTTTTTTTAATTTTTTAAAATTTTTATTTAAATTCAATTTAATTAACATAGAGTGGTATTAATAGTTTCAGAGTTAGAACTTAGTGATTCATCAGTTGCATATAACACCCAGTGCTCATTACATCATGTGACCCCCTTAATGCCCATCATCCAATTACCCCATCGCTCCACCCACCTCCCCTACGGCAACAGTTTGTTTCCTAAAGTTAAGAGTCTCTTATGGTTTGTCTCCCTCTCTGATTTCATCTTATTTCATTTTTCCATTCCTTCCCCTATGCTCCTCTGTTTTGTTTCTTAAATCCCACATATGAGTGAAATCATCTGATTTGTCTTTCTCTGTCAAATGGTCTTTAATTCATGATAATTTTTTCTTATCTTTTAAAGATTAGTAGATTTTGTGGCTTTATAGGAACAAATAATTTAATGAACAATTAAGAACCAGATTTATCCATAGTAACAAGGTGATTTTCAGGAGTTGAAAAAGTCTGAACAGAACCTTGACTTGAATAGCAGAAGTTCTAAATAGAAAATCACACAAATAGATTGCTGAAAATTTCTGCCTCTATGTGTGTCCTTCAGCAAATCCTTATTATGACACATTATGGACTGATTATTCTAAAGTACCTGCTGTGATCTTAGTCAATACAAAGTGTAAATTATTTAGGAGACAGCCTTTGTTCTTTCTTATAGAAACACAAGGCAGCCACTAGTTCTCTTTCAAGTAAAAAACAAAACAAAACAAAATAAAACAAAAGAATCTGATAAAAAGCATATGCATTAAGGTTTTGATTTAATTTTCTCCTTCTTCGTGGTCTTTGTATATTCAAAGGGAAGTGGAGATGTTGTACACATTTCCAGTTGGTTTGAAGAGAGATAGACTTAATTGCCTTGGTACTTTTGGGGGGAAATGGCCTTGGGCATCTAGCTGTTGCTTTGGTTAATCAAAAAAAAAAAAAAAGAAGAGAGAGAATGGATTTTTTTATTTAGCAATCTTGAACTTGCAAAACAAACCAAAACAAAACAAAAAAAACGTAAGCATAGTTTTTGAGCTGATGCACTATCTCCCCTGAATACTCTAGTATTTATCTCCTCTAAACAAGAATATTCTTCCACATAACCATAATAATCTCATCAGAATCAGGAAAGAAATTGATACATTATTACCATCTAATCTTCAAATTCCATTACAGGTTTCCAAATGTCCCAATAACATCCTTTAGAGTGAAAAGGTGTAAATCAGAATCACACACTGCTCTCAGTCTCCGTATCTCTTTAACCGATTTCACACTGAAACAATTCATCATTTGTTCCTCAAGTTCATGCTCTTGACATGTTGGAATATTGCAGGCCAGTTATTTTTACAATGTGCCTCAATTTTGATCTGTCTAAAATGGACTCGTGTTTAGTTTCATATTATGCATTTTTAACAGGAATCTCTGAAAACTGATGTTGTGTTCTTCTATTGCATCTGTGACAGCTTGCATTTTCCAGGATGGCATCATGAAGATCTTCCACCCGCATGCTGGTCTTACAATGTGTTGTTGACTCTCCTTCTATTGAGAGGTGGGATCTAGGTTCTCTCTTCTTGATATTGGTGGCTCTGCAACTGTGGAGGAATGGGTGCTAAGTATCTTCCAAAGTCAGGTCATAAAAAGCAATATAGCTTCCTCTTGGTGGGTTTGGGATGCTTACTCTTGGAACTTGGTCAACATGTCCCAGGAAAGCAGAGAGACCGTATGAAGTAGCCATATGTATATATTCTGTCTGAGAACCACAGATGAGACCTTAGTTGACAGTGAGCACTAACTTCCAATGTCCCAATGTCCTTTGTAGGTGAACAAGTCTTTAGCTGGTTCCAGCCTTCAGCGACAGAACCACCTCCAGCCTTCAACTGTCCTCTCTTGAGGCCTCAGACATCATGAAGACAAGTCATTGCTTTAAAATTCTGTCCTGAGCCGTCATGATTCTCCCCAGCCAGGTGTGGATGCAAATGCTGCCCTTCCCTACCTCATGACTTAAGGATTAAATTGCTTAGGAAGGAAAGGGAAGGAGAATCGTAATAAGATTTGGATTTGATTATCAACTGGTAATCATATCTGTATTCCGGAATCACCATTTACAAACAGTGTCATCTTCGGCTTCTTGTGAAGCTGGAGACCCTCAGCTTCCTCTTCTGCAAAGTGTGGGTGATGATGAAGCCACCTCCCACCTGAGGTGGTTGTGAATGCTACATTGTTAAATGTGTTCTCATCCTACACACTCACCCAGGCCACACAAGCCTGCTTCTAAAAGTCAGTTTTGAGTCATCTTTATCTACCTGGTGTTTAGCTCATAGTAAGCACCCCATACATTGTTTATAGTGAATGAGTCAATTATATTAAAAAAATCCTTATAAATTATAAGGATTATAAATTTATAAATTTATAAATTATAAAGTGTCATATAAGTGATGGCTCCAATTACCAAACAATGACTTTTATCTCTCTGAAATAGTCAACTAATTATTCATATATTTTTATGTGTAAAACCATTTTTAGAATGTCATCTAGCAGACTTCCTGACGTATGATAAGTGCTCACTGAAAATGAATAACCAGATGAGCAGAGGTACGGATGGATGGGTGGGTTAATAAGTAAATGCTGAGTAGGTGTTTACAAAAGAAGGTATTTTGGACTGATTTAATTTTTCAGACCTTGCACAGATGGAAACACTTGAGAGTTTCACGTGAATTAAACGAGGGAAGTACTTGGCTAGCCACACAGTACAGAATAGACCAGAGATGTTCCATTCAGTTGAGCAGATTGTTTACATGTCATAAATGGAAGACTGTTACATAGTATAAGAAACTGAGTGCGATTATTATGCTGGTAATTTGTATAACTGTTTTGCAATATATTACACCGTAAAGTCCGAATTTCCAAGTGTGGTATTCAAAGTGCTTCCCCATCTGGTGGCAACCTCTATGTGCAGCTTCATCTGGCATATCCCATGCGGTCCCAGGCCCTCTCTTTCATATGGCTCTGAGTTGAACATTTCTCTTTTCTCAGGACTTTTCTTCTCTTGCAAAGTGCAAATAATAATAACTTCCCTGCATCTCCCATTGGACTGACGAGACTCAAATGGTACAAAACATAATAACGAGTAAATATAATTTCATCCATCAAATATTTACTGATTATGTAACTCATGCCATGAATTGCCAAAAGCACCGAGGATGGATAAGTCATAGCCCCTACCCCCACACTGAAATGAAGAACACAGACAAGAAAATGGCCATGCCCAATACAAGGCTGCCAGTGCCATCAATCTGCGTTGTAAATATCGTTGGCACACAGCTAGTTATTATTATTTTGTATTCAACAAATATTTATTGAGCACCCACTATAAGCTAATTTAGTTGTTGATGTTAGCATAGTTCCAATGAAACAGTCTCTGTTTTTCATAGAACTTATTTATTTAAGTACAGTGAACAGGCAATAAATAATCAAGTGAATAAAGAATGTAATTATACTTGGAGAGAAACGCTTTGAAGAAAAATAAAGCAGGGTAAAGGGACAGGGACTAATGGGGAAGGGAGGGAGGACCAGTTTGTTTGTTTTAGGGAAGGACGGCCCCTCTGAGGAGAAAATCTTTGAGAATGTCTGATGAAATTAAGGATCAGAGACTTCTAAATAATAAGTGGGGAGGCAGAGGGAACAGTAAGTGAAAAGGTCCTGAGGTAGAAATGTGTTTCTGAGTTACAGGAACAGCAATAACTCTGTAATTGGAATAGACTGAGTGGACCACGTGGTGTGAAATGAAGTTGGAGGTACCAGCAGGGTCCCAGCCATGTAGGACGTTGTCCATACTAACAGAGCTTAAATTTTGCTTACAGTGTGATTGAGTGCTTTCATTAGAATTTTGAGTGGGGAAGTATCATGATCTGACTTATACGTTAAAATGAAAATAAGCAGGTGGGGAGGCAGAATGGAGGATATTGCAGTATCCAGTAAGAGATGAGGCTGGCTGGAACTGAGGGGTAGGGGTGAAGTGGTAGAGAAGTGGTCATACTCACAAGATTTGTTGGAAGTAACTGGAGAGACTTGCTAATGGATTAGGCATGAGGGACAAGAAAAAACAATCAAGTTTTTGACCTGACCAACTCGTTATCAGGTAGGCAATTGGATGCATGAGTCGGGAACTTGGGAGCAGTCATGGCTAAAGATATAAATATGAGAGTAATGGACACATTTATGGTATTTAAAATCATGGGACCGCTTGTTGAGGAAGAGTGTGTGGTCAGCAAGGGGAAGAATGAAAGAGCTGAGCCCAGAATACACCAATATTTACGGGTGGTGGAGGAGGAGTAGGCAGCAAGGGAGTCTGATGAGAACAGACTGCTTTCTCAGGAGATGGGAGAAAGCCAAGAGGTAGCGATTTTCCAAGCACCAAGTAAGAAAATGTTTTAAAAGGGATGGAGTGATCAATCATGTCACTTTCCTGAAATTCTACAATGAAGATTGAGTTGGAATCGTTGGCTCTGCTAGCCTGGGGGTTTGCCAGTCGCACTGACAACTACAGTTTTATTGTAGTGGTGGGAACAACATGCTCACTGAAATGAGTTCAAAACAAAATAGAAGGTGAGGAAGGGTGAAAGTGATAGGCAACTAATCTCATGGCTTACATCATTGGGTCCACCATCAGTTATATTGAAATCAACAAAACTGGTGATCAGGAGAAACGCTGGAAGGAAAGATGGTGACCAGGTGTCAAATTCTGTAATGACTGAAGTGACTGGACTGTAGTTGATGATTGCCACAGAGAGAGGTAGGGGTGTTATCATCTGAGGACGTGTATTTTGAAGGAGCACCAATGGATATTTTGACAGAGAGGAGGAATGGTGTCTTGAGGCAGCGACAAGAAGAAAAGAGAACTTCCGCCCTACATTTATGCCCTGTAGTAGTACATGGGCTGCGGGAGAAGAGAAGGCTATTCCTTTTGAGAGATGCAAGGGACGCTCAGGGCAATGGACATCAGAACCCAGGAATCAGGAGCAGTCAGGGAATGCTTCATGGAGGAGGTGATACTTGAAGTGAACATCAAAGCATGAATAGAGGTTTGTTAAGCTGATAGCAAAGGAAAGGGCACCTCGTGAAAAGAAAAGCATATGAATAAACTCAGGTCTGAGAAATAGCAGTGTTCAGGACCATCTGCGGTTTAATCTGTGTAGATAATAAAGAAAAAACACAAATGAGGAATGGAACAGACATGAGGATGTTCAGGGAGATAAGAGGCCTATGAACACACTTTAAGGATCTTGGCAACTCTAAAGTAGTATTTTTTATTACTCATATTGATACATACTAGATATGAAATAAATGTTTCATCAATCAGTGAATAAATCCAGCTAATATCCATCAAGCTCATCCTATATGTAGGGCCCCAGGTTATATGCATACACTGACACATTTACTTCTGGTGCCAAATCTATGGTAGGTGCCGCAAACATTCTGTCATAGGGGAGGAAACAGACACAGAGAAATCACTTGTCTTGCCCAAAGTGATGCAAGTAGTAAATTGTGGACCTGGACTTTGAGCTCAGTAATTCCAACTCAACAGACCGGTTTTAACCCTTACTGCCAGAACAGGTCAATATTAGAGGAATTGTAAAACAAAACTAGGAACAGAGAGGTCTGGAATTCTAGGCTTTGGTCTTTTACTAGTGAGCGTGAGGGCAATATGAGGATGACACTTGCCCTCTCAAGAATTCAGTAAATGAAAGCATTTACACTAGGTTACCATGTCCTGTACCTGTTCTGTGGGTTTTCATTGAAAATCATCCCAAGGTCAAATAGATTAGAGACAGAGTATACTGTGTCCCATATTTAGATATTTACAATGTGCGCTCAGACGCTAAAGACTCCGCCCAAGTTCTGCTGCATAGAAACCAGTGTTCTCCAAACATGAGTGGGTTGGGCACTGGCTCTTCTTCTGAGTCAACAGAAATGAACTAAAGATCTATATTGCGATAGGTGTACAGTACTTGTAAGAGTGAAGCAAAGTGAGAAAAAAAGAGAAATGCTGCAAGTACCCTTTGAATTTTAAGAGGGGAAAACCTCACAAGTGTTCAGAAGTTACTACTATATGTCAGACATCTCACAAACACAGCCTCAGTTCATCCTCATGTCAAATATGTTGGCAGATGTTATGCTCATGTAGGAACAGGCTCAGAGAAGTCAGTGGGCATCCCTGAAGTCATGTACATCCCAACATGGTAAAGAGGGCTTTGTAACCTAAGATTTTTGGCTACAAAGCCTGTGCTTTTGCCACTGTATCATGATGCCTCTGTATAAGTGGTCACGAGAACAGTTTTCATAATTATAATAATACATGTCTATAAAGCAGGGATCAGCAATCCTTTTCTGCAAAGGGCCAAATGGCAAGTACTTTAGGCTTTGTGAGCCAGAGTCTCTGTCACCACTACTCAGATCTGGCCTGGTGGTCCTAAAGCAGCCGTAGGTCAAATGTAAACAATGGGCATGGCTGTGTTCCAGTAAATTTCCTTTATGAAAACCGGTGGCTAGTCAGATTTGACCTGGGGGCTGTCGTGGACTGACCTGCGATATAATGGTTGCAGTTTATAACCCTCATCTGCTATCCGTTCATCTAAGATTCTCAGCCACTGGGTAAAGAAGGCACTATTGTTCCATTTTACAGATTAGGGGACCAAGTTTCAGGGAGGGAAGGACTTGTCCATGCTCACAGAGTGATGTCCATGTTCACAAAGATACTAGACCCTTTGTAAACAAAATAGTATGGGGCGCCTGGGTGGCTCAGTTGGTTAAGCGACTGCCTTCGGCTCAGGTCATGATCCTGGAGTCCCGGGATCGAGTCCCGCATCGGGCTCCCTGCTCAATGGGGAGTCTGCTTCTCCCTCTGACCCTCTTCCCTCTCGTGCTCTCTATCTCTCATTATCTCTCTCTCTCTCTCTCAAATAAATAAATAAAATCTTTAAAAAAAAATAGTATGTATATCCCACTCTCCACTACTCACCAGGGGACCTGAGATCAACGGCTCTGTGTTTTCATGTTTGCATGACAACGTGTCTAGACAAAATCGGTGTAAAATAAATGACTGTTGATGGGTGGTGGAATGTACGCCCAGGTTAGAACCACATGCTTCTTCTGGACGTGCTTCTTCGGTCAAACTCGTCCAACCCCACAAATGGCAGCTAATCTGAATTTATTGCACATAGAATAGCGTACTGAGTTGTAAGCTCTGATCTATGCCCTCAGGAAGGTTATAGGGCATTCATGGGCTGTGCAGCAGAGAAACAAATGACAAAGGATCAGGGAGCTCACCATTTGCC
Source organism: Eumetopias jubatus (assembly GCF_037043125.1). Lineage (NCBI taxonomy): Eukaryota > Metazoa > Chordata > Mammalia > Carnivora > Otariidae > Eumetopias > Eumetopias jubatus. Next base: position 194,457,267 of record NW_028274808.1, on the reverse strand, counting down.
GTCTGCCTTTTCTTCCTCTGGCCTGGAACCATCGCTACCTAGGAATGACCTCTATTGATGGTTGGGGATCTGGGCCTCAAAGGTTAAGGAACCTGCCCAAGGTTGCACACCTGGTAGCAATCTGTCAACAGGAGGCCAGCCTTCACGAGGCTGGAATCATCAGGGCAGGCTGAATGCATGAGCTGGATCACAGACAAATGGACAAGGCTGGTGTTCATCAGAGCAGGTACGTATCCAGGTGACCACTTCAGACTGCACAATAAGAGTAAGAAGAAGGCTGTGTAGTACTGGCTGAGAAAGTGAACAAAGTTACCTAATGTCATGGTCCCCTTTGGGCTGCTGTCACAAAATCCCATAGACTGGGTGCCTTGTTAACAGCAGAAATTTATTTCTCAAGTTCTGGAGGCTGGAAGTGCGAGATCAGGGTGCCCGTGCGGCTGGGGGTCTGGTGAGGGCTCGCTGCCCAGTCCCAGACTTCTCACTGTGCCTCACATGGGGGAAGGGGCTAGGGCTGTCTGTGGAGTCTCTTTTCTAAGGACACTAATCCCATTCTTAAAAGTCCCATTCCCATGATCCAATCACTTCTCAAATCCCTACTTACTAATACAGTCACCTTTAGCAGTTAGGATTTCAAAACATGAATTTTGCAGGGGAATACAAAACATTCAGACCATAGCACCTTAGTCTTAGGGGCTGGATGAACTGTTGATCCATGAACAAGGATGAAGGACACTACCCAAGTTAAGGCAGGCCACAGAATCGATGTAGAGGCATGCACCGATGGCTAAGAGGAAGTGGGGCATAGTTCACAAATTCGCGAATATTCATACCGTCATGTACTCTTTAGTGTAATAAATCTGTGTGGAGTACCCACACCACGACACGCCACGACTAGCCCTGGAAGGCGGGGCTCTGATCTCCACGTACAGCTGAAGAAACGGATGTTCTCGGAAGCTGCTGAAAGACCCCTGTGCAAAGACAGGTGGTGGAAATGGAATCAAGTCCAGGACCTCTGACTCCAGGTCCACCTGAGACAAGCTGGGGGCCACTTCCCTCGTCTGTGTGAGGGATAAGATAACCAGAGAGGAGGCCAGGGGATGGATAAAAACAGCTTCTGAAGGACGTGAAGTGAGGCAGATGGTCCACGAGAGCGAGGGTGGGAAAACAGCCAGGATGAAGGTTTTAGAACATTCTGCCGGGGCCCGTTTCTTAGAGACCATAGACTCTATCCAGGTAACTGCAAGATTGGGGTTTTGTGTGAATGATGATCCCAAGAATAGTTTCTTCATTGCTGCAAAACAATTGGTATTCATAAAAATATTTCTTTGATCAGGGAGGGAAATTCAGACCATCCTTCTGGAATAATCATGGCCCAAGTGAGAAGACAGGTCTGGGTCTGGCTATGACACTAATTAGCTTTGTGACCCTTACCAGTCGCTTTCTTTCTCCATTCTCGGTTTGCTCCTCTAGAAAATGAGACTTGACAGCCCACGGTAGCGTGTCACCGTTGTTAACAGCTCTGCTCTGGAGTCTGAGAAAACATGTCACTGCAGGACTTGCAGGAGCGTCTCTCTGGGCCTCAATTTCCTCGTCTGTGCAATACATGTGCGCTCCTGGGAAGGGTGGTGTCACTATCCGGTGACGTTATGAATATAATATATTTAGCACCACATGCGCAATATGCCGCATGATTAATATGTTGCTAGAAAAATCATGAACAAGTAAAGTTACATTTTCATAAGCTACTGTGATGTGGTTATTGCTCCCTGAGGCATGTTCCCATTCCCTTGAGGTGTGTGGCTTTACTTAACTTGCATTCTGAGTGGCGCACAATGCAAAACTACTGTACTCCTTGGAATTGTCTTTGCAGTGACAGCATTAGTGATGTGACTGCACCAATGATGGGTTAAAACTCTCAGAGGGGGACTAAATACCACCATGGGTATTTTATTTCCGAAAACAAGCTTTCTAAATATCCCCATCTTTTCTGTAGCCAAAAATAATTAATACTTGAGAAATAATTAAATCTCTATTAGTCAAATGCTTTCCTTTTTATGGCATTGATATTTTCCTGGGTTGTCAGACCACAGTCTTTGTGTTTTTTAAATATGAAGCACCGGAATAGGCAAACAATAGAATATATTAATACAGTAGTTCTTTACTTGAAAGAACCTTACACTATCTTGAGTTTAGCTGAGTGGACAGGAAGCTAATAAAAGCATTTTTATTCATATTTCAGTCCCTCACTTCAAGAACACAGCACTTTTATTATGCACTTTTAACAACAGAGTAACATTTTCTGCAGGGGTGCGTTTCTGTGTGTGGTGGGGTAGTCCTGTCTGTGTTAGGGTAGGGTGTGTGGCCTTATGGCAGTAAGTTAAGGATACACAAGGGTGTGATGTGGTTGGTGAAGATCAGAAATACAAACTCTAAGCAACAGAGATAAGAACGCCAAATCCTAGGAAGGCAGAACCATTCACGACAAGGACAAACTATCTACTTCAGACCTATCCTTCTTAATGTTCATAACACTGCTTTCCTCTAAAATTTACATTACGTTTAATTTATGCTGTTTAAGAAGTGTGGTCAATAAATTTAGAAAAAAATTCCACTGAGTTTGTTATCATCAATGCCTGTGATGAAAATACACACACACACACACACACACACACACACACTCACTCACACATTTGTGCTGATGTGCTTCCCATAGGAGATATTCTTGGACTTTGAGCTGGAGTTCCTTGAGTCTATACCTGCATCGTCCAATATGGCAGCCACTAACTACATGTGGCTGTCGAGTACATGAAATGTCACTAGTTCAGGCTGAGATACATTCCAAGTACAAATATATATTGGTTTTTTGAAAACTTAGTACAAAGAATATAAAATATTTCACTTATAATTTTTATGCTGCTTACATATTTAAATGGTAATATTTTGAATGAATTAGATTTCAAAAATTCACCTGTTTCTTTTTATATTTTTTTAAAGTGGCTACTAGAAAATTAAAACTATGTGTGAGGCTTGCATTATATTTCTGTTGGATGGTGCTGGTCTGGACCAATAGCTGCTTTAAGGAGCTTACAATTTTACTAGGGTAAAGATATTTAATGTATCATAAAATTAGTAAGTATGGCCATGCATTGCCACACATCAAACCACATGTACTATTATTTGAGGTCATGCAATGTTTTTTTTTTGTTGTTTGTCTTGTTTTGTTTTATTTTTAAGTAAATTACATCTTCGGCTAATGAAAGTAAGGATAACGGAGCACTAGGAAATATATTTTTATTTTATGTTTTTGGCTAAAATTTCAAGATTTCCCTTCCTTTCTAGCAGAAAGCCATTACTATTTGCCTTTCTTTCCAATATACTCTTAAGATAATAATAAATATAATTGTAATGATATAAAATACTTTTTAAAAAATTCCAGTATAATTAACAGTGTTACAGTAGTTTCTGGTTTGCAATATAGTGATTCAACAATTCTATACATTACTCAGTGCTCATCAGAGTAAGTGTGCTTTCTATCCCCTTCTATTAGTCAAATGCTTTCCTTTTTATGGCATTGATATTTTCCTGGGTTGTCAGACCACAGTCTTTGTGTTTTTAAATATGAAGCACCGGAATAGGCAAACAATAGAATATATTAATACAGTAGTTCTTTACCTGAAAGAACCTTTACTTGAAAGAACCCCCACCCATCCATTTCACATACCCCACCCACCTCCCCCTCTGCCAACCACCAGTTTGTTCTCTATATTTAAGAGTTTGTTTTTTTGTTTACCTTTTTTTCTTTGTTTGTTGTGTTTTGTAAATTCTACATGTGAGCAAAATCATATAGTATTTGTCTTTCTCTTACTGATTTATTTCACTTAGCATTATACCCTCTAGATCCATCCGTGTTGTTGCAAATGTCAAGGTGGTTCCTCAAAAAATTAAAAATAGAATTACCACATGATCCAGTAATTCCACTATTGGGTATAAAATACTTTGTAAAAAAAAATGCCTACTAAATACCAATTACTGGAACAAGCACTTGACATTTATTATTTTATTATAAATGAAAATTATACACTCTTCTATTAAAACTCATAATTCCTTAAGACTTGGACTATGTCTTATGACATAGAAGATCTTGCAAATAATTAAGGTGTTTAGTAAATATTTTTTTTGATGAATGGATGAATTCATATGCATATAAACAGTGCTTCTCAAACCTTTGAGAGTATACAATGGGATAAAGTGTGGGGCTTACTCTGCAAACTGCCTGGGATGTGCAAGACCAAGGGCAAAAAAATACCACATCTTCCCAAAAACATACATTTTATGTAATGGTAGGTAATTTAAAACCATTTTTATAGCAAAGAAAAATTGAAAGTATGGTGGGAGAGACTGTTAAAATCCCATGAAATTTTAAGATACAACAAATATGGGACTTCAAAAGAATGCCATCTTTGCTGCAGACTTTTCAAGGCTCAGTTCTCAGCCTCTGACACCTTTCCTTGTCCCCCGCCACCTGGTTCCCACCTCTGCCTCCATAGAAGAGTTTGCCCAGAACTGCTGAAAGGGAGCTACCACCAGCCTTCTTAATATAGAACCCACTGATGGCCGGCACCGCACGGGGGTCTTGGAGCTACCCCACACTACAAGAGCTTATCAAATCAGCAGTGACCAAAAACCTTCTTCCTTGGGGGTGTGGTGGGATAGAGAGTTGATTTCTATCTTTCTGCTCTTAAGACACTAACATTATTGCCAAAATGTCACAGTTAAACCCTGAATCTCCAAGATTTGATCTCCAATTTAATGTTCAATATTCCCATATTCTACTTGAGGGCTCTGCCATCACCCTCAGCACTGCTAGGCTGCCCTAGGAGGCGATGTTCTCCTTTGGCCCACATGTCATCTTGTGTGTGTCTTTTGTCTGCAAAGACCTTGGCTCAGCTGACTGGTTAAGCAGGAGGAGGATGCAGGTTAATTTCCTCCACATTGTGAGAGCCATAGCGGGGATGTCAGCTCAAACAGCCCTCCTGGCTTCTTTCCCTCCCTCACTCATTTCTCCCCATGGCAGGAGAGCCTGCCTCTCTGCTTGGTGAGTTTGGTAGAAAATGCTGAGCATCATTGGCAAGCTCCTTTGCATTTTGTTTGTTTGTTTATTTAGATTTTATTTTTAAGTAGTCTCTACACCCAACATGGTGCTCAAACTGATAACCCCAAGATCAGGAGTCGCATACTCTACCAACTGAGCCAGCCTGGTGCCCCTCTCCTCTGCATTTTGGACACATGTGTTCTGGTCCCAGTCATGCTCTCAGGTGATGCCTGGGGGGGCCCATCTGTGAGTGGCTGTGTGCATGAGTGTCTAATTCAGGGGGAGTGTTAGATCTGATTCCATGTTCTCCAATCCTGGTTTAATAAGCAATAACATTGATTATTTGGATCTTCACCTGACTGATTCTTGTGTCTTTCTTATGCTTGTTTCCAAACTCAGGGAAAGGGAGATGTTATTGGTGGGCTCCCAAGTCTCCACTGCACCTTGATTATAGCATCAGGGAGCATCAGAGAGGAATAAAAAGTCTCATTGTATGAGAAAATTGGGTTTATAGAAACACCATCTTTGCTTCTGCTTGGGGTCTTAGGCTTACTGTCTTCTTGGACTCTTTTGTGCCAAGGACGTCCTTAATTCCACCAGCTGGAACATACTTAAGATTTCAGGGGGTCCCCACTTCTAAGTCAGACCCTCTAGAAGCTGTCCTCCCAGAGCCAGTTTTCTGTCTTGGGCTTGCCTTTACCACATGAGTCACACCAGTGATGAACACCCCTCCTGGAGAAGTCATATCCATGTGGCAGGAGGGGTTGGGAGAGACCTACTAGGCCAAATGCAAGATGGCAGGACTAAGACCCTGGCAGACAAGTGACGTGAGGGTCTTTCTACCACTTAAAGGATTACCTTAAAGCTAGCTGGAAATCTTGCTTTTATGCTCATCTTTCTTCTCACACCAAAACAAATCTGAATAGACAGTGTTCCCAAAGGTTTGAAGTAAAATCTCCTGAAGTGCATGCCAGGTGGAGAGGGGAAACAGAGACCAGAGACATGCACCTAAAAATGGAGTGGCTTGAAGGGGACCCTGCTATCTACTTATTGTAAATCTTAAAAGCCATAAGCATTACTTTCATTGTTTTACAGATTCCAAAGCCCTTAGAGGTTGGAAACAGTTTCAAAGACTTTTTTGTCCGTGTTGGAGAGAGACGCATACAGTGAACAGGGAAAGAGTAACCATTGGCTTAGCAGCTACTATTTGATAACAGGTGAGGGATCACATTATGCTATGTGAATGTGCATTTTAGAAGGTTATTCGAGATCATCGACGTTGACTCTGGTTTTTGTAGCAGCCTTGCCTGGGGTCTCCCCAAGAGTATGGCTGAAGCCTGTAAAGGGATTAGATCTTCCGGTCCAAACCAAGGCCCCTTTGGCTTTCCTTCTCTGCCGACCATACTTCTGAAATGAATTAAAATGCAGAGATCATACATTGCATTATGGTAACATTAAAATTTCTACTCAGTTTTTGTATTTTAACATGATGCTGAAATTCTTTATGCGACTCTTGATGACTGTATCTGTGTGATTGAATATTTAGCTACAGATTTAATCTAAGTATAAATATGGAAAAAGTTTAGCAAATGAATATGGAAAATGTAATAAATTCTCAGTTGGAAATAATCAAGGCAGAAAAGATTGATCTTTTTACTGGGACAGTTTGTTCGTTAGAGAAATCTTTTATAAAAAGTGATTGTAATTTCTATTTGGTTGTAAATGATGATACAAACCACCATTGGCTTTAAATCTAAGGAGTCAGGTGGAAGATCTGAAATGTATCATGCTCCAAAATTATGACATTAAACTTTCAGAGAAACATGTGCCTTTACGTTTCTGCACAAAACCCCTTCCATGATTTTGTCTTCTTTTCATTTATCATTCCACATATCGTATTTTCCCTCTTTTAAAAAATTTCATACCGCAAAGTTGGCTTAGTTTGATGTATGGTCTATGGATTTTAACACATCTGTAGATTTGTTTAACCACTACCAGAGTCAGAATTCAGAAGAGCTCTATCATGGGGAAAACTCCCTCGTGTGATCCCTCATGTTGCCACGTTCTGCCTCATCCCTAAAGCCCAGCAACAACCGATCCATCCTCTTCTCTTATTTTTTAGATTTAAAAATAACAAAAATTACTTCCAAAAATTCTGTTAACAAAATTCTGGAAAGGGCTCCATCTAGGAACTCCAGCATCAACAGACTTTTAAAATAATTAGTTTAATTCTGAAATTCTTCTAACAAGCTACTCCACAGTTAACACCCTTCTGTGTGTGTGGGAGCGAGGTTCATTCACTGCATATGATGGACGCCTTAGGGTGTCAGGTCCCATTTCTTTTGAAGAACCTATTGCAAGAAACTGAAAGATTCATTATTAAATAGTTAGGAACTTATCCTAAAATAATAATATGCAGGCAAGATTTTTATACAAGGAGTTACATGAAAGAATTAAGAAGTGGGAAGAATCACATGTCCAACAAAACAGCATGCTATTAATGAAATATGATACCTGTAGATGACAAAATACTTCACAGCAATTAAAATGCTGTCCTAAAATATTACACGAGATAAGAAATCGGTCAGGATAGAATGTCAAGGGAAGGATGCGTGTAGTGTGATGGTAAAAAAAGGAGACATTATTTGTATGTGTAAAAAGCATGGCCAATGTTGATCTTCTCATGGAGGACTTATGAACAAGTATTATTTTGTTTTTTATACCATTTTTCTTTTACAAATGGTGTACAGTGACTCAGTGTTATCTATCTCATTAGAGATGAATTAATAACTAATAGTCTGCCATTTTGGAGTGCTTATCATGGGTGTGATTTTTTTTTTTTTAACATGTCATCTAGTGTTCAGTCCCCACTTACCCAGAAGCTGACCCTAAGACAAGACGAGTAGTTTGTTCAAAAGGTAATCCCAGGAAGCACCAGTAGGGGAGAGGGGAAGTAAGATTAAGGACAGGAAAGCAGTGAATAAATGGTATATTATCAAGCAAGTAAACCCTGTGGGCAACTGCAGAACACAGTCGGAGAGTTCTGGGATACAGAGCAAATGGCTTCAGAGTTGTCTCAACCAAGGGGGGTTGTGAACGGGCTGATCAATGGCAGCGGTGGGGGTGGGGAGAACATCAATGGCATCTACTGCTGCATTTTCCTTTTTCACTGAGAAGGAAACTGAGGCTGGGCAGTGAATTAATTTGCCCAAGGTCAAATCGTTAGTAAGATGCAAAACCTGTCTTAAAAACTCTCTGAAATGTTTACAACACATAACTACTATTACTGCTACTAAAATCAGTGCCAAGAGTTACGTTTATGCCAATAGTTAGATTGGCCTTTATCACTCCTTCCGTTGGGTCACACTGATTTTGGGGGGTGTTGGCAATACCTGTTTCCTCTCTAAATTAACTCAGTCTCATAATTTTTGAGCCTCCAGTTTCTCTTTCCCTGTGGGTGAAAACCTCAGGGTGCACCCTGAGCACGTTAGCAGAGGTGGGAGAAGCCTGCAGTTGGAAGTGTGGGTGTCTAGGTGATGCTTCACAATGAGCACCTGAAAAGAGTATTGTGCATACCGCATTCTCCCATTTTCCTCATCTGGAAGTTTATTTTGTCATTATTTTCTTTTAACACTGAGCTCATCTGCATCATTGTGATAATGTCTGAGAAATCTTTCATCCCTTCATGAGACGTTTGCTGTGCCTTTCTGAGTACTGTGCATACTCGAAGGAAGGCAAATGTTGAGAAAGGAAATGACGCGTCTAAAGACTATGTGTCCTATACTGGATAATGCTCCCTAAGGATTTTCTTATTGAATAAGTCGAATATCATCGTTCCCGTTATACAGGTGAAGAAACTGGGATCCGGTAGATAGGGTATGTTCATTAGGGACAAGCAACTGACTAGTGGTTGAGCTGAGATCCAAACCCAGGACATCTATCTTCACAGCAAAGATTCTTTCCGTCAAGCCGCAAGTAGTTCCTGACCCAAAGGGATTTGATAAGAGATGACAAACCAAATTATACAAGAGATAACACAACAATGGAGGAGATGCCAGAAGGCTGAATCATTCAGGCAGGATGTGTCAAGTGTTTCTTATTAGGGAGTCTCAGGAATATCTTTGTAGATAAAGCAGAACTTAATCAGTGCGTGCAAACAAAGATAAGTGAGCAAGGTGTCCGTAGGCTGAGAGTGGATGTGCAGTTGCTTTGGCAAAGGGGTGGCACTGGGAATTTTTGGTAGGTGTCAGATGCTGACTATGTGCACAACCTTTCTGACTTGTACAGTTGTAATTCGTAGAATTTGTAATTCTATGAATCCCCAGCTCAAATAGTGGCTCATCTGTGAAGTCTGTGATTCCCTAATAGAGCGGGTCTTGTTTTTCCTATGTTCCCAGAACATTCCCTTATACCTTGTAGCATGGTAATTGAGAATGAGGGCCCAGAAGCTGAGATATTACCTGAATTAAAATCCAGGCCTAACTCTTCCTAGCTATGACCTCGGGCAATTTATTTAACAAACCCAGGTTCAATTTTTCTCATGTGAAAAGTGTAAAATGATGGGACTTGCTTCATAGGAATATTGTGAAGTTAGAATATTCTAAAGTTCAGTTGACCCTTGGACCATGTGGGGTTTTGGGGCAGCGACCCCTGTGCAGTTGAAAATCCACGTACAACTTTTGACTCCCCCCAAATTCAACCACTAATAGCTTACTGTTGACTGGAGGCCTTACTGATAACATAAACACATGTTTTGATTAACACATACTTTGTATGTTATATGTATTATACACTCTATTCTTAAGCTACTAAGTAAGCTAGAGAAAAGTAAGTAAGTTAGAGAAAGGAAAGCTAAAGCAGGCTAGAGAAAAGACAATGTGGGTTCAGTGCTTAAGGTGAGAAAATGCACCCTGCAGAGTGAATGCAGGATTCAAAGGTAATTAAGCGGAAGGAGCCTAAGTGAGCCTGTGATGAATCCCGTACATCTGAGGAGCAGGTAGAATTTTCTCCCAGATTTGCAGATTGTCATTGGAGGGTTCCAATAGGAGGCGGGAAAGGTCAGAAGGTCCCTGACCTTCTCACTGCTGCTGATGGGAACGGTTCCAGTGCTCCTGGCCTCTGCGCTCCCGATCCACAGAAGCTCCAGTTCCTCTGCTATCTCTTGCAGCTTCTCCCCTCTGACAAAATTTGACTTTTGTGTTGCTGGTTACATCTTCCACCAGGTACAAAAATGTGGCTTTTGCTGTGATGTCTTTAGGCTGCTACCTCGGGAATAGAACATGCAGCCGGGGGACAGGGGAAAATGAAAACTTCCAGAGTTTCTCTGCACTAAATATATATGGTGACTCTCTTAAGTGCAATTTGTAATCAAGTTTTAGTACTTTGAATTTCTGAAGTTAAAATTGCTTTTTAAAAAATAAATCTCCTAGCTGCACAATTCTAGTTTATTTATCTATTTATTTATTTTTCTTGTGATATAATTGACATATAACAGGATGTAAGCTTAAAGTGTACAACATTGATTTGATACATTTATGTATTGCATGTAATTACTCCCATGGCCTTAGCTGACACTTCTATCATGTCACATAATTATCATTTATTTTTTGCGGTCAGAACAGTTAAGGTCTAATCTCCAAGCAACTTTGAAGTTTATAATACAGTAATGTTATCTATAATCACTATGCTGTGCATTAGATCTCCAGAACTTATTCATTTCTAGTGGTGAATTTGTATCCTTAACCAGTATCTCCCAGTGCCCCCAGCCCCCGGTAACTGCCATTCTACTCTTCTGTTTCTGTGATGCTGGCTTTCTTGGATTCCACATATAAGTGATACCATGCAGGCCTTGTCTTTCTCTGTGTGACTTATCTCACTTAGCATAATGTCCCCAACGTCCATTGTAGAAGATACAAACAAGTGGAAAGATAACCAGTATTCGTGGATCTAGAGAAGTTTATTGACCTTGAATTTCCGTCTTTTCCCTTATGCCTGCTTTGCTTGTGCCTTAAGTGTATGTCTAGTATGAATTGATAGAAAAGTCCAGCCAGACTTTAGGGTTTTTCTAATCACCCCAAAATATAATTGGACACTCTGGGCTTGAATGAAGTAGCCTATGGGCTGTACCTTGATGAATCAGTGGAAGAACAACAGACAGACTATAAAGCTGAGTAAAGTGTGAATGGCTGATATGATAAAGAACGTCAGCCAGTGGCACTCACCACATCTGCTTGCCTAGAAGCCTTTGCTTCCAGAAACCCTGACTCGCTCACCATAGATGGCATTAACAACCAGGCCCTGTATGCATCTAATGTCCCATCACCGGTCACAAGAAGTTGAGGACGTGGTTCTGGCCGGGCTCCCTTCTCTCTTCTGCATAGTTAAATGTTCCCCGTACCCCCCTCATCCCCATTAGCCTACAAACATGCTGCTATTTATCTTATCTTAAAAAAAAAAAAAAGCCAGAACAAAATAAAACGTTCAGCTGACCACATCTCCCTAAGAGATAGCAATGCCTTTCCCTTTGCAGCAAAATAACTTGAAAAAGTTGTTTTTCCTCCACGAGTCTGTTCCTCTCCTCTTTCTCTTATGCACACTTTTGCCCCATCGTTGGGCTCCTCTGATGCACTCACTACATCCGATTCAGTGATGATCAGCTCTCAGTGTGCAGCTGTTTGACCTCTGAACAGGCTCTGACATGCTCAGTCTCTGCCTCTCCCTCCAAATCCTTTCATCACGAGGCCTCTGACACGGGCCTCTCCTGGCTTTCCTTCTGCCTCCAGTGGCATCTCTTCGGCAGCCTCCCGTCCAGCGTCTCCTCCCCGGTCTCTTGACCCTCCTCAGGGTTCCAGTCTTGCAATTGGTTCTTTTCCTTCCACACTTACTCCCTTTAAATGCCACCTGGATGCTTATGGTGATGAAATTGTGAAGTCTACTCCCAAATTCTGGACTTGTACATCCACCTGTCTACTTGAAACTGCTCCTTGGGTATCCAGTGGTCAGTTCAAACTTACAGCTCCACACCTGGTCCTTGATCTCCTCCAGGATTTACAGCCCATCTCACTCAACCACAATTCCACCCTTCTGGTGCTCAGATTGGTAATCCTGGGATCACTTAGATCTTTTCTCTCACATCCCATATTCAATCCTTTTGATCCTACCATCAGAATGTATATCCAGAACCTGGTCCTCCCTTTCTCCACTGCGCCACCCATTCTGAGCCTCCGTAACCTCTTCCAGGACCACTACCACCATCTCCTGACTGGCCTCCCTGCTTTCATGCCCGTCCCCCTACAGATTATTCTCAACACCACACTGCCAGAGTGATGCTCTTTGAAGATCACATCACTCACTATTCAAAACCCCCCAGTGGCTCCTCATCTTCCACAATAAAAGTTGACACCTTTACAATGTCCAAGACTCCGCAACTGAACTTTCCTGTTATCTTCCTGCTCTTTTCTCTTCCTCTGCTCCAGACTCATTGGCCTATTCCTCAAACTCACCAGGCCGTTTTCCATCTTGAGGTTTTGCTTTAGACCTTCACATTGCTTGGATTTCACTGGCGCCAGCAATCCTCATGGCTACATTCCTTTCCCCTCAAGCCTTGGCTCAAACATCACCTCCTACGCATCTTCCCAATCCACCTGCTTAAAAGTACATTTCCTGTCCTGTGACCCCAAACCACCCTTGTGCAGTCAAGACTCCTGTGGTGGGCTGAGTAATAACTCCCTATTCACGGGCTCACAGAGAAGTGGCTCCTTATACAATGATTCTGCAAGAAAAGTGTTTGCTGCCTTCAAACCCACTTTGGGGTATAGGATGACAAATTCAATAGCTTTTAGCTCATATGAAAGTAATGAGATGATTGGGGAGCACTTTGTACCTGTAAAGTGCTATCTAAATGCCTCCTAATAATGATGTTCAGAGCTGGGCATCCTTTTAAGAGCAGCTACTCTCCTTTCTCTCCGCAATTGCTTTACTCTTATGAAAAGTAAAACATTAACTATCCACCAAAGAACAGGATGCAGCCTGCTGGTCGACCAGACAGATTGCTTTTAGGGAGCCCCCTCCATGATATGCGGACATCCAAGATTTCCATTCTTTTATATCGGATTTCGTCCTGGCAAAGTTCTTGACAATTTTCCACAATGCAACTGTTTCTGAATGATATATTAAATGCAAGGCCATGGAGACTTACTATCTACAGTCCTTTTTCTGTCTTATGCATAAAGAAAATCATATGTGATTTGAGATTTCACAGCCCCAAAATGGGGTGTGTGTGTATGTGTGTGTATGCACGCATACACGCAAGCACACCTAAGCTGAATGGCTTTTCAAAGACTAATCAAACTTCTCTTCCTATAGAGTCATCATCTTTGGGGGCTGGTGGGGTGTTTTGAGGACAATTTTGTTCAATCCTTTTATTACAGAGACGAGAAAACCTGAAGCCCAGAGCAGTTAAATGATTTGCTTAAGGTTCTAGGATGAGTTAATGGCAGTGTTGATGGGTAATCACCAACTGTGTCTTCAACATGAAAGCCTTTTAAGTTTTTGTCTTACTAGGGTATTCGAAAAAAAGACTGGCAGCAGATCCAATGATGGCCTATTTGAAACACTGACAGTGTTAAAATGATCTGTCAGCGGCAGAAACTGGCTTGTGTTCTGATGCAGTTGCCCAATGCAAGAGGGAATCCAGCATTCCATGCTCAGGAACCATTGATCACTGCAGTTCTGTTAGGTGGGCACTTTCTGCTGTGGCTCGCTACAGCTCTTTCCAATGTGCTCATTAGGAAAAGTTAACTGTTGTTCTGAGATTGCGTATTTGCATGCATTGGCTCTGTAGGATCTTGTTCCTGATTAAAGGGCCTGTTGCTGCCAATTCTCAGGGAAGGCGGCTGCCTCTGAAGGCTTGATAACCATTTTTTATGCATCAAGGAAGGCACAAGAAGCTTCAAACCATAATCATTTCTATAAACATAGACAAGCCGTAAATTGTGACTGATACAAATTAAACTATGTTCCTCAGTAATTATATTTTAGAGATTGTGCACCACATACCCAAACACAATTTTAAACTCAGAAAGCTATAATTGCATGTTTAGCGCCTAACACTCTTTGTATATTTTCCTTTGCATGAGTTATTCCAAGGAAATAGATTTCCTGGGCACATCATGAACAGGTTCATTAGGCCATTGGCATGACTCTGACTACATTATTATTATTCTCATCATGCCAATCACATTCTTCTGGAGGGGGAGGTGGGGCTCTTAGCCATCGTGATAAGGAAAAACCAAGTCCTCCTAAGTATTTCTCCAGTCTGTTGCTACCATCCTGTCACTGCCATTGTCTGGGCCTCTGATGTCTCCTCCTGGACAATTGTCACTGTCTCCAGTTGGTTCCCATGTCTTCAGTCATCCTCTAGAGCGGTTTTATAATAAACTCTATTGACCATGACCTGCAGTTAAAAAATGTACTTTACATCACAGCCCCCCGCCCCCCCTCCCCACACACACATAGAGAAAAGTTTCACAACATGGGTACCCGTGGCTAGTCTTATCACCCTTACAGACTGTGAAGGTTTTTCTAGACGTTGATAAGAGCAGGGGGAACTTAATGCCACATAGATGTCTGTGGTAGGTGCTGAGATAGGATCCAAGACTGTGTATCTTGGTTTGGCTTTCCACAAAGTCAGAACCCTAGACAAGAATTTGGGTGCCAGTGATTTATTTGGGAAGTGGTGCCAGGCATCAAAAGTGAGGAAACTGAAAAGTCAGAGAGGGAAAGGAGGAAGCCACGTGAGTGGATTAATAAGCAGATGACCGCCATGAGCAAATGGGCTCCAACTTGCTGCCAGCCCTCAGAGCCTGGAACCCGGGGCCTGAAGTTTCATGGCACTGGTGCCCCCATCCACTGAATCTCACCTTACATGGGTCAAGAAATTCCCCTGGGGATGTGACCACCTTCCCCCTCCTCTACCACTCCGTTGCTACCGTGTGATTTAAATAAAGTCACCTTGGTTACAGAAAAAGCTCTCAGGCTAAAAGCCACAGGCTAAATTTGCAACCACAGGGATGAAACTAGAGGGTATTATGTTAAGTGAAGTAAGTCAATCAGAGAAAAACAAATATCATATGATTTCACTCATATGTGGAATTTAAGAAACAAAACAGGAGCATAGGGGAAGGGAGGGAAAAATAAAACAAGACAAAATCAGACAGGGAGTTAAGCCATAAGAGACACTTAATCATAAGAAACAAACTGAGGGTTGCCAGAGGGGTGGGGGGTGGAGGATGGGGTAACTGGATGACGGGCGTTAAGGAGGGCAAGTGATGTGATGAGCACTGGGTGTTATATGCAACTGATGAATCATTCTACCTCTGAAACTAATAATATACTATATGCTAATTAATTGAATTTAAATAAAAATTAAAAAAAACAAATTCAGGCAACCTAAGTATAGATGGATTTTTAAAGTGTTTTTTAACTGAATAAATTTGACATGTAACATTGTAAAAAAAAAAAAAAACGCAGGCTAAGAACCTTTGAGATGCAGATCCTTGAAGTGGGAAGCTGTCCCCATAAAGAAAAAAAGTTGTGCAAATGCAGGTGAGCTCAGGTGGGCTAAGGGACGTGGGGTAGGATAGACAGTGTTTGTTACCCCTTGGAAACTCTACACTACATACAGCGTTTGCCTGAATATCTTTGGTGAGCTTTCGCTAATAACCTACAAGAGAAAAAATGAACAAAGGTGTTTCTCTATGCTGGACCCCCATCCTCCCAACTTAGTTCTTGCATAATCGGCTTCTTTCGCTGAACACACAGTGAGGTGAGGACGTTTTCAGACTTTGCACGTAGGCTGATTTGAGCTGCGTCACTGCTGGCCAGCATCATCTCCAGCCACTCTGCTCTTTCTTCTCCTTTCATAGCTTCTCCAATCACACTCCATTAACCCAGACACAATTTTAAACTCAGAAAACTGTAATTGTGTGTTTAGCGCCTAACACTCTCTGTGTGCATTATTCCAAGGGACTTGATTTCCTGCAGCCATCCTGAACATCTCTGTGTTCACTGCATTTGGTATGTTGGCCATACTGAGCCAGCTCAGTCACGTAAGTGTTCCATCATCTGCCCAGCCCATGATTCTTGCGTGTGGTTCTCCCTCAGTTTAGGAAGCTCTTTCCTTCCCCCTCTTTTTCTGTTAACTCTGCTAATTTTTTTTTAGGTCTCACCTCAACAAACATTTCCTCCAGGAAGCCTTCCTTGACTGCTCAGGTACAAATTAGGTTTCTTTCCCAGGCATTATCACAACAACTTGTACCTCTCCCATCATATTACTATCTGCTGGGCTGTGTTTGAATGGCTCATACACTGGCTTGCTTTCAAGATAGATTATGCTTGCATAAGGAGGGTAGTGGCCCCATCCATCTTATTCATCAGTATCACTTCCGCAAGTAAGACAGTTTCTGTCCTGTGAAAGCTTGGTACTTACTAAATGAATAAATGAATTCTTAACCCCCAGACTTATGTCTGGCTAAATGCACGGTATTTATGTAATGAGTGAATCCTGGAAACATGGAGAGGCCATGCATCCCTGATGACGGTTCCAGGTGGAGGTGGGAGGGGGACGGGGATGATCAAATATGTAGACTCCAGAAGGTGGGGCTGTGACATGTTCAATACATATTTGTTAGACAAGGAAAGAAGTTTGCTCGGGGAAACAGTGGGAGATTAGCTTCTCTGGGAAGCCGGAAACAAATTTTGGAGAGCATTGAATACTGGCAAATGGATTTGAACTGTGTTTTATGGAAGAGGGTAAGTCATCAGCTAAGGTGGCTAACTTGTCTTCAGGACACTGTCAGACTCATTAGCAGGTTGCTATGAATCCTTCATGACCTGGCATCTGATTTCCACCTGGCTTCATTTTCTTCCACTGTTCTTGTAGCCGGTGATCCTCAACACTGCTTTCCTGCTTGCTGACACTTACCCGCCCAGCCCGTGACAAGTTTGTGACTCAAAAATAGGTCCTAGAGCTGCTTGTGTGTTCTCCTTCTACTTGTTGGACGGGCTGTCCTTCTTCTGGGACAACACTTCTGTCCTACGTCTGCCTGCCTTGCACTCCAGTATCTCCCTGAGAACAACCCTGCTCTGAGGTTCGTGCCCTGGGTATCCTTCATTACCTCCCGGTACCCCTAACACTGCCATGCAGCTCCCTTCCCAGAGCACACGGCACTCCAGGGTAACTATCGAGCTTTAAAATTCATACCTCACCTGCATGAAGGCAAAGCAGGTCCCTGTTCCTGTGTTCACTCGGGGTCGTGCACTGCAGAGAGCAGCCCCTGTGCCTGATGGTGCATGAGGTTGACAGGATACATGAGAGGGCGTTGAGCAGGGTGTGGGCAGTGCGCCTGCAGAGATTCCAGGAAAGGAATCGGATTCAAGCACTGGAGTGTGCAGCATGGACTGAGGGTGGGAGACACCAGTGGGGCGAGGCCAGTTTTGAGGCTGTGGGGGATATGGGCTAATACAGGTGGACCCTGGTGTGGCCTTAGCCGACCAAAAGACAAATAGATTCAAGAGACATGAAGGCAATGTTTTAAAAGTTGGCAAAAACACAAAGGAGTCCCCTTATTTCACCTTTGGAAATTTCTCCTCCTGTGGTGCTGGTTTCAGGGCTTTGTCATGCACCCATCTCATCCCATCGAAGCTCCTGTGTCATGGGACACCCCAATCTAACACTGGGAGAAGCATGAGGTACTGGAGACCCCCAGCTCAGCCCTCAGAGGACAGCCCCTGCTGTAAGGCTGTTAGCCGAGCTGGCACGCTCTGTGGAACAGATGAGCTTTTAAAAGATTCAAGTTTGGTTCAAAATTCACAAGTCGTGAGTTCCAAATGTTTCTAAATTTGGCTGAATGCAGTTTTCCCTAGTCGTGTGCCACAGAGCAAGACATAGTGACTTCATCGAGTTTGAAAAACAAAGGGCCATTATTGCCTCTGTGCAGAAATAAACTTGATGAGGACAAAAGGAATGCATTGCAAATACTACAGCAGCAGACCCTTAATTTTGTGTGTTTTCCACTCAAACGGCTTTCTCTGGCATCAACAACAAAGCCATTCGCTGAAAGAACACCGCCAGTTACCGGCTTACTTATAAGCAAAGTGGCACTAAGTGAGTTATCTTTCAGCTTTGTTGAACAAGCAAATTATATAGTAAATTAAATCACATTTTACTGTTCAGCTGGTGTGGTGCAAATTAAGGAGTGCACTTTGATTCAACCTTGCATCTCCTGCATATTTCATAGCCTGGATGTTCCAGTGTCAATATGGGATAATTTAGCAGAGGACTTGTGTCGATTCTCTTTCTTTGTTGTGTTTACAAGTTCATTGCAATCAGCCCACTCGGAATAGGGTTGGCCCGATACCAAAGCGGCATGCTTTATTAGGACAGAATTTTTAGCTTCTGGTTAATTATTTAGGTGAATGATGCCTTCTTCCTCTTTTTTTTTTTTTTTTTTTTAGTGTCCTCCAAGAAACCTAACCCATGTCTCCACAAATGTACATGTATCGTGGCTAAGTCTCAAGGATTATAAAACGAGTGAATTCCCAGAGCAAAATAACTGATCTCCAGGGAAGGATGCTAGCTAGATTCCTTCTGGCAACAAGGTAGAAGGAAAAGCGACTATTCCCTGAGCTTGATGGACCTGGGTTGTTGTCTTGACTAGTATTTCAGCCTTGTGAAATTGGGCATGTTAATTGCTTTGAGGTTCAGTCACGTAAAGGAGGTTACAGGTATTGTATGAAATTACTCATGTTCCAAATTTAGTGCAAAATGAGTACTTAGTAAATTTGATTTCTCCTCTCTCCCCAGGATCTTGTCTTAAAAATGATTACTTGAAGAGTTGGAAATACCCACTCCGGATGTCCTTCTTCTCAGAATGAAGTCTGTGTTTCAGAATGGCGGATGTAGTTCAATTGGTGTTATTATGACAAATACGGAGAAGGAAAAGATAACTGCTACCCCAAGCTTGTCAGTGTGAGGCCTAATGACATTCCTCATATATACTTTTCAGTAGAAAGGCCATAGGGGTCAGGCCACATTTTGGCATTTCTGACAAATGGGTCAGTAGAGATGGCGTGTTAATTTATTTGGATAGATGCATGGCCACGGTGCTCTGAAATAAAAGTGCTATTGACTCATGCACTGTCACAAAAATAAGAACGAACTGACAAAATCTAAAAATACCTGCTAGGGACCGCCATTTCCACCGCGGGTCTGGAGTCACCCTGAGGCTTCTAAGTGCTCTGCTTCTGGTGATTGGGGAAGACATGTAACTCTGTCCTGGCCATTCTACGTTCTGCCAAGCACTCTTCCAGAAGCACCAGGGTATGCCTCTTGATTGTCTTTTAACCAAGAGACATTCTCCAGTATTCCCTAGATTAGTGTTAGCACCTGCTGAGGGACGTCTGTTTTGTTTTATTTCATAGTTTGTCACACCGTATTATTTTATTTTATTAGTTTTTGGGTCTCTTAACCTTCCTGAAACTTGATCCATAAAAGAGAGGTGATTGATGGCCGATTGTGTCTCTAGAGGCCTACGATTCTATGGCAAGAGAAATCCCACTGTTCCTATTAAAAGAGAAAGAGGGCATACCCCATCTATGTCCACATTTTGTTCCACTTGGATTAAATCGCCATGGGTGTTGGACAAAGCATGCCTGTTAAGACAAAGGGAACCTCATGAAATGGTCAATATTCAACCATTTCTTTGACCTACAAATATGGTGATGTGATGTGATCTGACCCGTGAGACTAACTAAATCTTTGTTGTACACAATGGGGCACCTGCAAAGCCTTCAAACCCCACATAGTCTTGTGAGGCATGAGTCTGTCCAAATTCACTCCAATAATATTTTTGAAATTTCTCTCCGTTCCATCCATTCTTCTCCATTTCTGTCATCCCTTCTCAGTCCAACCAACTCTGATGATAATCCCTTAACTGGTTGACTATCATCAACCTGGGTCCTTGCTTCGCTAATCAGTTCAGTACCTGTGTATTGAATCAATTCAATGCCCGAGTAAACTTCTAATCTGTAAATCTAATTTCATAACACCGTCGGCTCAAAGTCCCTTGTTGTCTTCCCAGCATTGTAGGGTAAGCGCCAAAGCTTCTTGAGATAATCCTCAAGGTTCTTGTTCTCGGGCTGATATATGCCCACCCTGTTCACCTCACTTCACACCTTATTTCTAGCTACAGATGTGTGGAATCCTCTGAGGCTCCTGTGCTCTCCATTCTCCCCTCCTGAGTCCTTCCCAAGTGGCCTTCTTTTGGGCCAGAAACCTCCTCTGCCCCCTTTGCATTGACCTCATTTCCATTCATGTTTAGGGGCTCAGCCACAGCTGCTCTTTGCCTGGAAACCTTTTTTGAACTCTTGGGCTAATTCAGAACCCACTGGAAACAGCTCTTCAGAAACAGTGTACTTTTCTAGGTAGCCTTTGCTCTGTCACGCTTGTTTGGACGATTATCTGATGAGGATCTACTTCACTACATAAGTTCTGTGAAGACAAAACTCATGCCCAATGTTGCTCTCCATTGATCTCAGCACTCAGCCCAGGGTGTGGATGATGCTCAATAAATGTCTGTGGAATTAATGGTCAGTAAACAAGAGTAGGGTGAGAAGGAGAAGGAACCACAGCTCCTTGGAGAACGCAGGAATATTATCTACTATCCAGACATTCTTTTTCACCCATTTTCATTGCAACAAGTTCCTGGTTTTGCTTTTTATCTGTGAGAATGTTTGGCTAACGATAGAGCAGGAATAGAACCAATAAACACAGAAGCAGGATTTCCCAATAATGGTCCTCATTACCATCTCTTAACTCATAATCAGATAGCTCAGTGGTTTACACTGACCTTGTCCTTCTGTAATTATTTCTATAGGTTACCTACCCCAATACAATTAGACTATTGAGGGTAAATTCCAGGGAACTTAAAGTCGTGTTAATTCGGTAACTCTCTCTGTGACTCCCTGCAGAAAAGAGGAATGAGTTGGCCTCAGCAACAGGAAGTTTGGTCAATAACAGGGAAGGATTTCATTTTATTTTATTATTTTATTTTATTTTATATTTAATTTAATTTAATTTTAATTTCTTCCAGAAAAGGTATAAAAAGACTGCTTATTTATTTTATTTATTTTTTTTAAGATTTTATTTATTTATTCATGAGAGACAGAGAGAGAGAGAGAGAGAGAGAGAGAGGCAGAGGGAGAAGCAGGCTCCCAAGGAGCAGGGAGCCCGATGCGGGACTCGATCCCAGGACTCTGGGATCATGACCTGAGCCGAAGGCAGACGCTTAACCATCTGAGCCACCCAGGCACCCAAAAAGACTGTTTTTTTAGATGTGGTTTGAGGCTTTCTTTTGTTTTGTCTTGTTAAGCAACCATTAGAAGCCATGGATTTGACTTGCATACACCACTTTTCCAATGAGCACACACTTAGCCATATTGAACAGTGTTAGCAAAGGCAGGGGAAGAACTTCTATAGCTAGGAAATTTAATGTCTGAAAAATGTGGCTCTTATTAATAATAGTAAAAAATTAGAAAGTGAGAATAAGCAACCCAGTTTTTTTTTTAAAGATTTTATTTATGTATCTATTTGAGAGAGAAAGAGAGCAGAGAAGGAGCAGAGGGAAAGGGAGAAGCAGACTCCTCACTGAGCACAGAGCCCAATGCAGGGCTCCATCTCAGAACCCCGAGGTCATGACCTGAGCCAAAATCAAGAGTCAGAAGCTTAACTGACTGAGCCCCTAAGCACCCAGTTTTAAAAATAAGGAAATTGAGGCTAAGGGTCCATCCTGGGAAAACGCTCAACAAGTACTGGCACATCTGGAATGGGGACTCAGGACCTGTGACCCTTCTAGCTTTCAGTGCATTCATCTCATTGTACCAGTCATGATTTTTTATTGTTCTTGGTTATTTTTTCCATTAATTCATCTTTGTCTAATTGAATATATAGAAACAAGGAAAGTGGGAAGATCTCAACCGTCCAGACCACAAAGGACCTGATGTGCTTTATTTTTTTTAATTTGAAACGTGTTTTTTTATTTTATTTTTTTATTATGTTATGTTAAGCACCATACATTACATCATTAGTTTTCGATGTAGTGTTCCATGATTTGTTGTTTGTGCATAACACCCAGTGCTCCACGCAGAACGTGCCCTCTTCAATACCCATCACCAGGCTAACCCGTCCCCCCACCCCCCTCCCCTCTAGAACCCTCAGTTTGTTTCTCAGCGTCCATCATCTCTCATGGTTCATCTCCCCCTCCGACTTACTCCCCTTCATTCTTCCTCTCCTGCTATCTTCTTCTTTTTTTTTTTAACATATATTATTTCTTTCAGAGGTACAGGTCTGTGATTCAACAGTCTTGCACAATTCACAGCGCTCACCATAGCATACACCCTCCCCAATGTCCATCACCCAGCCACCCCATCCCTCCCACCCCCCACCACTCCAGCAACCCTCAGTTTGTTTCCTGAGATTAAGAATTCCTCATATCAGTGAGGTCGTATGATACATGTCTTTCTCTGATTGGCTTATTTCGCTCAGCATAATACCCTCCAGTTCCATCCACATCGTTGCAAACGGCAAATTGCATTCCTTTTGATGGCTGCATAATATTCCATTATATATATATATATATATATATATATATACTACTTCTTCTTTATCCACTCATCTGTCAATGGACATCTTGGCTCTTTCCACAGTTTGGCTATTGTGGACATTGCTGCTATAAACCTCGGGCTGCATGTACCCCTTTGGATGCCTACATGTGTATCTTTGGGGTAAATACCCAATAGTCCAATTGCCGGATCGTATGGTAGCTCTATTTTCAATTTTTTGAGGAACCTCCGTACTGTTTTCCAGAGGGGCTGCACCAGCTTCCATTCCCACCAATAGTGTAGGAGGGTTCCCCTTTCTCCGCATCCCCGCCAACATCTGTCGTTTCCTGATTTGTTAATTTTAGCCATTCTGACTGGTGTGAGGTGGTATCTCATTGAGGTATTGATTAGGATTTGCCTGATGCCCAGTGATGCTGAGCACTTTTTCATGTGTCTGTTGGCCGTTTGGACGTCTTCTTTGCAGAAATGTCTGTTCATGTCTTCTGGCCATTTCTTGATTGGATCATTTGTTCTTTGCGTGTTGAGTTTAAGAAGTTCTTTATAGATATTGGACACTAGCCCTTTATCTGATATGTCATTTGCAAATATCTTCTCCCATTATGTCAGTTGTTTTTTGGTTTTGTTGGCTGTTTCTCCTGCTGTGCAAAAGCTTTTTATCTTGATGAAGTCCCAATAGTTCATCTTTGCCCTTGCTTCCCTTGCCTTTGGTGATGTTTCTAGGAAGAAGTTGTTGCAGCTGAGGTCGTAGAGGTTGCTGCCTGTTTTCTCCTTTAGGATTTTGATGGATTCCTGTTTCACATTTATGTCTTTCATCCATTTTGAGTCTATTTTTGTGTGTGGTGTAAGGAAATGGTCCAGTTTCATTCTTCTGCATCTGGCTGTCCAATTTTCCCAACACCATTTGTTGAAGAGACTGTTTTTATTCCATTGGACATTCTTTCCTGCTTTGTCAAAAATTAGTTGACCATAGAGTTGAGGGTCCTTTCCTGGGCTCTCTATTCTGTTACATTGATCTTTGTGTCTGTTTTTGTGCCAGTACCCTACTGTCTTGATGATGACAGCTTTGTAATAGAGCTGGAAGTTCGGAATTGTGATGCTGCCAGCTTTGCTTTTTTTTTTTTTTTTCAACATTCCTCTGGCTATTCGGGGTCTTTTCTGGTTCCATACAAATTTTAGGATTATTTGTTCCATTTCTTTGAAAAAAGTGGATGGTATTTGGATGGGGATTGCATTGAATGTGTAGATTGCTCCAGGTAGCATTGACATCTTCACAATGTTTGTTCTTCCAATCCATGAGCATGGAATGTTTTTCCATTTCTTTGTGTCTCCTTCAATTTCTTTCATGAGTATTTTATAGTTTTCTGAGTACTTTGGTTAGATTTATTCCTAGGTATCTTATGGTTTTGGGTGCAGTTGTAAATGGGATCGACTCCTTAATTTCTCTTTCTTCTGTCTTGTTGTTGGTGTATAGGAATGCCATTGATTTCTGTGCATTGATTTTATATCCTGCCACTTCACTGAATTCCTGTATGAGTTCTAGCAGTTTTGGGGTGCAGTCTTTTGGGTTTTGCACATAAAATATCATATCGTCTGCAAAGAGTGGGAGTTTAACTTCTTCCTTGTGGATTTGGATGCCTTTTATTTCTTTTTGTTGTCTGATTGCTATGACTAGGACGTCTAATACTATGTTGCATAGCAGTGGTGATAGTAGATAAACATCCCTGCCGTGTTCCTGACCTTAGGGGAAAAGCTCTCAGTTTTTCCCCACTGAGAATGATATTCACTGTGGGTTTTTCATAGATGGCTTTTAGAATATTGAGGTATGTACCCTCTACGCCTATACTCTGAAGAGTTTTGATCAAGAAAGGAGGCTGTACTTTGTCAAATGCTTTTTCTGCATCTATTGAGAGGATCATATGATTCTTGTTCTTTCTTTTATTAATGTATTGTATCACATTGACTGATTTGCTGATGTTGACCTAACCTTGCAGCTCAGGGATAAATCCCACTTGCTCATGGTGAATAAGCCTTTCTATGTCCTGTTGGATCCTACTGGCTAGTATTTGGGTGAGAATTTTTGCATCCGTGTTCATCAAGGATATTGGTGTGTAAGTCTCCTTTTTGATGGGGTCTTTGGTTTGGGGATCAAGGTATACAGTGGCCTCATAAAATGAGTTTGGAAGTTTTCCTTCCATTTCTATTTTTTGGAAGAGTTTCAGAAGAATAGGTATTAATTCTTCTTTAAATGTTTGGAAGAATTCCTCTGTGAAGCCATCTGGCCCTGGGCTTTTCTTTGTTGGGAAATTTTTGATGACTGCTTCAATTTCCTTAGTGGTTATAGGTCTGTTCAGATTTTCTATTTCTTCCTGGTTCAGTTTTGGTAGTTGATACATGTTTAGGAATGCATCCATTTCTTTAAGATTATGTAATTTGCTGGCACATGTAGTTGCTCATATGTTCTTATAATTGTTTATATTTCTTTGGTGTTGGTTGTGATCTCTCCTCTTTCATTCATGATTTTATTTATTTGAGTCATTTCTCAATGAGTCTGGCCAGGGGTTTATCAATCTTGTTAATTATTTCAAAGAACCAACTCCTAGTTTTTTTTGATATGTTCTACTGTTTTTTGGTTTCTCTTTCATTGATTTCTGCTCTGATCTTTATTATTTCTCTTCTCCTGCTGGGTTTAGGCTTTATTTGCTGTTCTTTCTCCAGCTCCTTTAAGTGTAGGGTTGGGTTGTGTATTTGAGACATTTCTTGTTTCTTGAGGAAGGCTTGTATTGCTATCTACTTTCCTCTTAGGACTGCCTTTGCTGCAACCCAAAGATTTTGAACAGTTCTGTTTTCATTTTCATTGGTCTCCATGAATTTTTTCAATTCTTCTTTAATTTCCTGGTTGACCCATTCATTCTTTAGTAGGATGCTCTTTCACCTCCATGTACTTGAGTTCTTTCCAACTTGAAACCACATAAGGTCAGTCTCTGCCTTAATGGTCATGTGGTGTCCCCCCCGCATGTATCTCTCTGTCTTCACATGCCTATCTTCTTACAATGACACTAGTCATGTTGGACTAGCGACCAACCTCTCCAGTACAATGACATCTTAACTAATTCCATCCACAGTAACCATATTTCCAAATAAAGTCATGTTATGAAGTACTGGAGTTAGGGCTTCAACATACCATCATGGTGGGTGGGAGGGGACAAAATTTAACCCATAACATTTTCCTCAACCATAGAACAACCATAGAAAAATTTCCCCTCAGTTGGATGGTATTATCTTAGGTTATATGTCCACTCTTGAATCAGTAAATGTTAACTGAGGAATATGGTGCACATCTTGTTTTAGACCAACTAGGATCCACCTCTGGAACTATAGGTGGTTAAATCTTTGAATAAAACAGGAGTCTGTTGAAAGGAGAAGAAGAACAGGGGAATGGATGCTGAATAGCTCATCAGAGTTTACTATATCATCTAAATATATGTTTATATATGTATAAAAGTATAATATGTCTTGTCACAATAAGAGGCCTTTTTAAAAAGTTGCCAAAAATTTGGCAAGTCATTAGTATTAAAAGATATTAACAATTACCAAGGATGTGCTAGGCTTTATGCTACACATTTACACACATGATATGATTTAATTTAACAGAGCCTATGAGGTAGATGTAATATTTATCCTTTTAGAGAAGAATAAACTAAACCTTCAAGAGGCCAATGAATTAACCAAGGTCAACTGGCCAGTGAGTGTCAAAATCCAAATTAGAAGTCATGGCTATTAAAACCATAAGATACTTAGGAATAAATCTAACCAAATCGGCAAAGAATCTGCACTCAGAAAACTATAGAATACTCATGAAAAAAATTGAGGAAGACACAAAGAAATGGAAAAATGTTCCATGCTTATGGATTGGAAGAAAAATTATTGTGAAAATGTTTATGCTACCTAGAGCAATCTACACATTTAATACAATCCCTATCAAAATGCCATCTACTTTTTTCAAAGAAATGGAACAAATAATCCTAAAATTTGTATGGAATCAGAAAAGACCCTGAATGCCAAAGGAATGTTGAAAAAGAAAAGCAAAGCTGGTGGCTTCACAATTCTGGACTTCAAACTCTATTACAAAGCTGTAATCATCAAGACAGTAGGGTACTGGCACAAAAACAGACACATAGATCAATGGAACAGAATCGAGAGCCCAGAAAAGGACCCTCAACACTATGGTCAACTAATCTTCGACAAAGCAGGAAAGAATGTCCAATGGAAAAAAAGACAGTTTCTTCAACAAGTGGTGTTGGGAAAATTGTACAGCCAGATGCAGAAGAATGAAACTGGACCATTTCCTTACACCACAAACAAAAACAGACTCAAAATGGATGAAAGACCTCAATGTGAGACAGGAATCCATCAAAATCCTTGAGGAGAAAACAGGCAGCAACCTCTTCGACCTCAGCCACAGCAACTTCTTCTTAGAAACATCGCCAAAGGCAAGGAATACAAGGGCAAAAATGAATATTGGGACTTCATCAAGATAAAAAGCTTTTGCACAACAAAGGAAACAGTGAACAAAACCATAAGACAACCGACAAAATGGAAGAAGATATTTGGAAATGATATATCAGATAAAGGGCTCATATCCAAAATCTATAAAGAACTTATCAAACTCAACACCCATGCACAAATGATCCAATCAAGAAATGGGCAGAAGACATGTACAGACATTTCTGCAAAGAAGACATCCAAATGGCCACCAGGCACATGAATAAGCATTCAGCATCACTCGAAATCCAAATCAAAACCTCAATGAGATGCCACCTTACACCAGTCAGAATGGCTAAAATTAACAAATCAGGAAACATCAGATGTTGGCGAGGATGCGGAGAAAGGGGAATCCTCCTACACTGTTGGTGGGAATGCAAGCTGGTGCAGCCACTCTGGAAAACAGTATGGAGGTTCCTCAAACAGTTGAAAATAGAGCTACCCTACGACCCAGCAATTGCACCACTGGGTATTTACCCCAAAGATACAAATGTAGGGATCTGAACGGATACATGCACCCCAATGTTTATAGCAGCAATGTCCACAAGAGCCAAACTATGGAAAGAGCCAAGATGTCCATCAACAGTGAATGGATAAAGAAGATGTGGTGTATATATATACAATGGAATATTATGCAGCCATCAAAAAACCCAAAATCTTGCCATTGGCAATGATGTGGATGGAACTAGAGGGTATTGTGCTAAGTGAAGTAAGTCAATCAGAGAAAGACAAGTGTCATATGATCTCACTGATACGAGGAATTTGAAAAACAAGACAGAAGATCATAGGGGAAGGGAGGAAAAAATGAAACAAGATGAAACCAGAGAGGGAGACAAACCATAAGAGACTCTTAATCTCAGGAAACAAACTGAGGGTTGCTGGAGCGGTGGGGGGTGGGAGGGATGGGGGTTCTGGTTGATGGACATGGGGGAGGATGTGTGCTATGGTGAGGGTTGTGAATTGTGAAAGACTGATGAATTGTAGACCTGTACCTCTGAATCAAATAATACATTATATGTTAAAAAAAAAAGAAAAAGAAGATAGTAGGAAGGGAGAAATGAAGGGGGGGAATTGGAGGGGGAGACGAACCATGAGAGACTCTGGACTCTGAGAAACAAACTGAGGGTTCTAGAGGGGAGGGGGGTGGGGAATGGGTTAGCCTGGTGATGGGTATTAAGGAGGGCACAAATTACATGGAGCACTGGGTGTTATATGCAAATAATGAATCATGGAACACTACATCAAAAACTAATGATGTAATGTATGGTGGCTGACATAACATAGTAAAATAAACTTAAGAAAAAATCATGGCTATTGTATTCTCAGTCCTGTTACGGTCTTACACTGTTCCATGGTGCCTAGGGATGCGGTAAAAGTGATGTTGAACTTTCAGTGAACTTGGAAGTCATTTTATACTTTTTATTTTGGGCCAGTTTTACGCCAACTGTCTTTTGAAAACAGGAAATAGAAGTGTGGATAATCTCTACTCTTTTTTTTATTTGCGATAATTGGGGGTGAATACTACACTAAGAATTCTGAAATATCTGAGGTTTTACAATTCTTGGACACTAACAAGTCGGCCTGGCACAGTTTCATGGAAACATATGGAAGACACAAAACTCATGGGTCGAAGACTAAAGATGGTGCATTGTTGACAGCAATAGCAGTAGTTAGAGTAATGTTTGTGCCCTGGCTTTCTTGGCCCCTATTCCTAAGCAGTGATGCAATGAGGGGAAGGCACTACCTGGTTATACAGTAGGGTGTGTTCCAGAAAGTAAACTCTGGGACTAGGTAACCCCAGTTTTATGTAAGGAGGCTGCTAGAAAATAATCCTTGCCATGGGAAAGTCATTGTCTTTATCACCCTGGCCAGTACACAAATCTGCTCCAGATGGAAACACTATCTCTCCCAAGTATTTTTTTATACAAATGCCCTTGAAAGGATAGTCTGGAACAAAAACGCTGTTTCTGCCTTTGCTCAGAAGATGTTCAGAAATGGGAGACGCCAGAGACAACCATCACCCAACAGGTTAGGTCTTTCTTCACCATGATGTCTCTATCATACTATATGTTTAATTTTAGAAGTCCAGTAATCCAATGGCACATTTATGTCCTCCAGATCTGCACCTTGCAGCCAATAGGTAGTGATGACAAAATTGTGTTTAGTGACCAGAAGAGTTTTCCTAGGGCCCTTGATACACAGCTATTTGAATTAAAAATCAATACACTTTTCTTCTTTTTATTTTTTCTATAAAAATGTGTTTATCAAAAGACTGAAGCATAAATTTAATGAATGGTGCTGTCAACACATCCTATTCAGAGTCACTACAATGAATGTATTGGTTTTTGCTTTGGCACCTAATTGATATCTATCGGTGATGAATGAATGAATGAATGAATGAATGGATGACTAGATCACACTAAATCTAATTCAGTGTTTTTTTTCAGTTTGAGCTGTTTTCAGCCACCCTGAAATTTTATACATTACATCACTTGTGTCATGATTTGCTTTACAACCCCTGAGTATAAACAATGTAATGTATACACCTACATACAAATTAACTTTAATCTATATTTAGCAGCAGTTAAATTTCTTTAAAAGTACTGGATCAGGAACCAACAGCCCAAAGTAGCAATTCACAAGTGCTTCAGATATCATTATCAAAATTTATATGAGGATCCATTAATTAGCATAAGACATGTTAGAAATCATTTTTCATTGGTGAAATGAGGAGTGTTCAACACATAAGGCTGACTAGAAAGGCATCAGAAGTGGAGCACCTTTGCAAATGTGAGGGACAAAAATCAGGCAAACCAGCACCCTTATGGGCCAGTCATCCTCAGAACATCTAGATGGAGAGCTACCTTGGCCCTTCTGCACATTGAAGGCATCTATTGCTTGATCTGACTAGAGACATGGTGAGACAGTTTAATCCTGTTTCAAATCGCTGGTGCATCCATCTTGGAGCACTTTTTGTTTGTTTTTTGTTTTTGTTTTTCAGGGGGTTTTGTTTTGTTTTTCTTTTTTTCAAAGTGCCTGTCAGTGAGGATCTAGAAGACTTTGGCCTGAAGTTGTTTTCTTTCTTTCTTTCTTTCTTTTTTTAAGAATTTTTATTTATTTATTTATTTATTTATTTTGAAAGACGGAGAGAATGAGCATGAACAGGGGTCGGGGGAGAGGGAGAAGCAGACTTCCCACTGAAGAGGGAGCCTGATGTGGGGTTCCATCGCAGGACCCCGAGATCATGACCTGAGCCAAAGGCAGATGCTTAACCAACTGAGCCAAACAGGCATCCCTGAATTTGGTTTCTATTGTAACACATTGCATTGTTGTCAGGTTGTTAGGAAAGGGATGTGTATCTCCTGCTTTTTTCTAACTGCCAGAATTTAGCAAATTTAAAAATTTAGCAATATTTATAAAAAAACAAAAAACCAACACAACAATCGCTAAATGGACAGTTTGCAATAACACACCTCTTAGACATCTCTTTCAGTCATGAACCTGACACTAGTCAGTGCTTCTGATGGCACTGCTTCAGATTCACAGGCTCAGGGAATACTGGATTGTAACAGTTCTCACAGACATGTTTCTATAATATTCTTACATGGACATCCTATCTACTATCAAGCAACTTAGTGAAGCTATTTGTCCCTCCAAGCTCCTCCCTCTAGGTTATTGATATTTTTCTCTCTCTGACAGTTGTGCATTCACTAATTTATGACTTCTCCAAGTATTTTTAATGTCCTAAACAAAATAAAAACACATGTCAGGTAATGGGCTAAGTGTTGAGTCTACCATGATAAAGAAGATATATTTGAGGCACTGTTGCACACTCAAACAGAAAGAAAGAGCGGGGTAGATACATCTATCTACTTATCTGAAGATATATAACATCTATCTACTTATCTGAAGATATATATATATATATATCTGCGTACATACATGTATATAAACAGACTAAGAAGGAAACAATAATTACTCAATATTTTGATACCTTTTGTCTGTAAGAGATAGTTTCTGCCATTTTTTTTCAGTCAGAAAAAAATTAATCTCCTGTCTTGAGAGAGTGGCCTTCCTCTCCCCCACCCCCATTCTGGTGTTTTCTTGAAATTTGTGTAACATACTAAAAATGGCTCATTAAGCCTCAACTATTAGTCTGTAACTCTAAATACTTGTTTATTTCACAGGTTCCAAATAATTTTCTAGTTTACAAACTTAATTTCAGTGGACTATTACTTTTGAGAGACATTTAGAGCATAACAGTTTTCAAAGTAGAGTCAGAAACCAGTCTGCCTACATCCCCACAGAACTGGGACATTTGTCAGTAAAGCCACACTACCTACACATTTCTGAAGCCCCATGACCCACCTTGAAAACTGCAACCCTTCTCTTGGTCTCCGTGAAGCCGTCATGACTTCTTTGAGGCCTAATGTCTTTTCTTTCATTTGTCCTGCTGCTGGACATCCAAAGTCTAGCAGCACAGGAAGGAAACACCTTTGGGGGTGAATGGCATGAGAGGATTCCACTGGGGAATATGTATGCAGGAACTGGTTTCATAAAGTAGCTCCCTGAACTGTAAAAGTTTAAATGAACAACTGGTATGTTCTGGAACAGACTCCAAATATACATATTTTACTCAGCTTCTGCATTTGTGAAGTGATGAGGATTTGTACATTATTTCATTCAACTGAAGTTTATCGAGCATTCAGAGGCTAGGCCTCCTGTTTTCTAGACTCAAGAACCATGTGACCTTGCATGAAAAGTAGACTTGAGAGGATGTGGACATATTTCTTCGGGTTTAAGGTGGCAGTCTGAAAGAATATTTACTTCTTTCACCTCTTTCAAAATTGACTATCAACAAAACAAAAATTGAAAACTCTGACCTCAATAAAAGGAAATGAACACCACTCCAAACTAAAACTTATGAAGAATCTGTGCGCAATATGGAAACTTGTGGAAACAATATGGAAACCTTTTGCTAACTGATATTAACCTCCTCAGGCTTTGGGCAGGGTACTGCTTTCTTTCAAAAAAGAGTTTCACAGTCCTTAAAAGCCCATCCAGTGCTCCCTTGGATCAGATTAATGAGATCTAGAAATATTACAAGAACAAGAGAGAAATTGAGAATATTGTAAATGAAACACAATCTCATTGCAGAGATCTGTGGGGGGGTGCCCTGGAGGGAGAAGAACAGACACACACACACACACACACACACACACACACACACACACATGCACACACACACACACACACACAGATACCCTACTTCCTTATTGTTCAATAACCCCAAGGGTGGGCAAAGTATGGCCTATCTGGTCCACCCACACATTTACGTAGAACCCTTAAGCTAAGAATGGTTTTTATATATTTAAGTCATTTTAAAAATTAAGAATATTGCCAACAGTCTGAATGTTTGTGACTCCCCCATTCATATGTGGAAACTCTAATCCCCAATATGATGGTGTTAAGAAGTGGGGGCTTTTGGAAGTTACTTAGGTCATGAGGGTGGAGTCCTCATGAATGGGATTAATGCCCTTAAGAAAGAGACCCCACAGAGCTCCCTAATTCCTTCTGGCATATGAAGATATAAGAAATCTGGGACTTGGAAGCCAGTCCTCACCTGACCACACTGGTACTCTGACCTTAGACTTCCAGCCTCCAGAACTGAAAGGAATAACTTTCTATTGTTCCTAAGTTACTCCATTTATGGGATTTTGTTATAGCACCCTGAATGGACTAAGACAAATATGAAATAGAGACTATATGTATCCCACAAAGCGTAAAATATTTGCTATCTCTACCTTTACAAAAGAAGTTTCTAACTCCTAATCTATGAGCCAGGACACAATGACAGAGGTAAGTTTGAGCTGAATAGGTGGAAAAGGAGCAATAATACTAGATCGCAACACAGAACTTCTAATTAGGGGATTTTTATTAGAGGAATGAACAGAACTAGAAACATTGAATAGGTTTAAGGAAATGACACAAAAGGGAGTGGAAAAATAACAATGTTAAATATTAGTAAAAATTTCATAGAGAAGTTAAGCAAAGATTAACACATAAGTCCTTATAATAATTAGTATTATTTAGCATGATTTTACATTTATTAATTCATATAATTTTCACAACAACCCTATGAAGTAGATACTAATATAATCCTTATTTGACAGACATGGGAAACTGAGGTATAGGAGGTTAAGTGGTTTTCCAAGGTCACATGTTGAGTAAGTGTCCTGGTTGTAGAGCCTATTCTTTACATGACACTGCTTAGAACAAAAACAAATATCCATCTATAGAATTGAAAAAAAATTAAAAGATGATAATCTACAGATTGAAAGGTGTCCATGTGTCCCAGAGGATAGAGTGGGATACAGAATGATTAAGTAACCTACATGGTCACATCATCTGGCTGACCTTAAACTCTTCAACAATCTAATGCTAAAGGCTAATAGACTAAGTACATAAAATAAAGGAAAGAAATTACAACTCTGTAATATTTTTGCAAATCTGCAATTTTTTTTTTTAAGTACAAAAGAAACAGACAATCTCAATCAGAACAAATTTCGGGAGGGAGGGGCATGCCTGGGTGGCTTCGTTGGTTAAGTGTCTGACTCTTGATTTCTGCTCAGGTCATGATCTCAGGGTTGTGGGATTGAGCCCCATGTCGGGCTCTGCTCTCGATGTGGTCCACTTGCCCCTCTCTCTCTGCTCCTCTCTGTGTGCTCCCTCTCTCTCTCTCTATTAAATAAAATATTTTAAAAAAATTTAAAAAATGAACAAATTCGGGGAATATAGTCCTTGTGGTCCCGCTTTGAAAAATACTTGATGACAAATCTGGTCAAGCCAGAGACATATCACCATGAAGAACTCTCAAAAGAAGACCATGTGGTCAAATGACTGATGGTGAAATCAAATTAATCTGAACTAAAACTCTACTTAAACAAAGTGAGAATTTTGGATACAGGAGAACACATAAGCATGTAAATAGTTTAGACCTCAACAGTTTAAAAATAACATAACTGATAGAATTCAGGAGATTTTCTTGTTCTAAGAAGTAGGAGAAAATGGAGGTAAATGCAATAAAATACCATATTACTTTCCTAGAGCTTCTGTAACAAAACACTATACACTGGGCGGCTAAACCAACAGAAATGTATTTCCTCATCTTTCTGGAGGCTGGCGATTCAAGACAAAGGTGGCAGCAGGTTTGATTACTTCTGCGTCCTCTCTCCTTGGCCTGAAGATGGCTACTTCCTTGCTGTGTCTTCACATGGCCTTTCCCCCGTGACCACATACTCCTGATATTTCTTTATGGGTTCAAATATCTGCTTCCTGTAAGGATACCAGTCAGCTTGGATTAGGGTCTACATTAAAGTCGCATTTTAACCTAAAGGTCTATTTCCAAATATAGTCACATGCTGTGGGTTAGGGTTTCAATGTATGAATTTTGAAGTGCTAATGATTATGGATGACTTTGTTCTTTGCTTCTTATGTTTTTTCAGTTTCATTTTATGCCCATTAACTTTTAAAAAATAAATTTTTTAAAAACCTACAAAAAGATATATATATATATATATATATATAGTAAAACAGGAGTGTGATCTTTTCAGAATTGTAAATGCTTATCACACAAACACACAAAAACTTTTATAAAATTTAACCTTTCAGCTTCATGAATTTCTTTATATTCTACTAAATATAGGCAAGGTTAAAGTAAACTTTTTATTAGAATATGATTAGGTCATAAATGTGTTTTTTTTTTTTTTTTTTCCGAGAAAGAGAGAGAGAGCAGGGGCGGGCCGACACAGGGTTCAATCTCATGACCCTGAGATCATGACCTGAACTGAAATCAAGAGTCAGAGGCTTCACTGACTGAGCCACCCAGCTGCCTAATAAATGTTCGTTTTTGATAAAATCACCGCTATTTATTCTTGTTTCTATAAATATGCATAGAGAGATGGCTAAATTGATATTTACTAGCTGTTGACAGAGATTATTTTTGAGATTATTATATTTGTGTTATTTGAGATAATTTGGGGGTTTTATCTATTCTATATTTGCTTGCATTTTTTTTATTCTAAGGAATAAAACATTATAACAAAAACAATGAAGTTATTTAGGAATAATTAGAACATCCTAAGAGGTCTATTTGGGTCATTGAGTGTGTTGAGAGAGCAAAAATAAAGAAATCACAATTTTCCTTGGAAAGTTAGGGAAGCTTTCTGAGGAAATTAGTTTAGATTTTAAGGGCTGAGTAGGAATCGTCCACACAAAGGAGGAAGGAGAGACTCTTTGGCTAAAGAATGTCATTTCCTAGGCCCAAAATCTTGAAAAGTCATGCTTTTAAGGATATGGATGACCTGTTAGGTATATTCAGGAAGATGTTAGGGGATGGTGTTGGAAAGTTTGCATGTGCTGTATTATGAAGTTTGGGTTTCAGCTGATCAAGATGGGACCCTAAAGGAAGGTTTTAAAGATAGGATGACAACTTTAGTGTTAGTGAAGCACCAAATAGTAACTATTTTAGGTTTTCCTGCAGTCTCTGTCCTAACTGCTTAAGAAAGCATGAAAACCGCCATAGATTTTGCTTCAATAAGGGAGCGTGGCCGGGTTTCAGTAAAACTTTCAACAAAAGTTTATTTACAAAAAAGCTAGGGTGGATGCCCTGTGTCTTGGGTCCCTAGTTTGTTAAATACCGGTTGAAAGAAAAGGAGTGCCCTGGTTAGAGCTGCGTTTTAAGTTTATTGATTTTGCAAATTTGTGAGGAGGGGGAATTTGAGGAGAAACTGGAGGTTCCAAAGGTAGAGACTGGCAGGACTTTGTATGTATCCCCGTTCAAGGTCTAAGCCTGGCGCATTACCATTTTAAACATGTATTTGTCTGCTCTCACAGACTCTGAAGCCTTCCAGGTCAGGGACTGTTTCACATTCATTATTGCTAACCCGGTGTGCTCTTACTTGGAACGTTGTTCTTAAAAGACGCTCATGAATATGTATATATTTAATGAATAAATAAATGAATACATTCAGTACTGATTG